>NC_052505.1:58495338-58734609 GCF_014356525.2 Nilaparvata lugens
TGGACAAGATTGGTTAAGATATGCATCATAGAAGAATTTTACTAAACATTACACAAAGACAGGAAAGAATCGAAATTTGAAAAGATTAAGGGCCAAGAAAAATAGGCTACAGGAAAGAAAAAAGATACAATTATGGACTCTTACCATACATAGTATTTACGGTCATTGCTATTCTGAATCCCGGCATGACACAGGATTCCTAATCATTGTGTGCTGGGGAATACCCTTTCATCATGTGATTCACTGTCATCATCTTGTAAATAAGCAACTTGAAACAACCTTTGAATACTAACACATCAATGGAAACTTTGTGCTTTGTTTTCTTCAAGAACATGATTTTATTCATGGGTTCATTTGTTTCAACAAAGCCATTTTGCTCACAAAAGTCAGTCATGTTCACTAGATAATGCTTTGCATACACCTTTTCAATTTCCAGTTGAAAGTTGAATTCATCAACTTGATTCAAAGCAAGATTCATTTTGTTTACATTGTTCCTAACCTCTACAGAAACCTGTCTCATGTAAACATTCACTTTGTTTATAGTTTTCCTAACCTTCAATGTAGCAATATTATTTTCATGATAGTTGACTTTCAGTGAAGACAACTCCCTACCTACTTCTTTACTCAATTCTACTATCGCACTAGGGTTGACTTTTTCAATAACATTGATTAGGCCTACATTATCTGAAACTTGAACTAATTGATCTTGTATCTCAACACTACTATCATCCTGCTTCAATTTGTTTTCATCTTCATGATTATCACTCAATGTTTCATGTGCATCTTTCAATAGAAGGTTTATACTAGCCTGCTCTAGTCTAATGCTAGTAAATTCTTGCTTCATATCATCAAACCTAGCACTGATCTTGTTTCAAATTATCAATCTTAGCATTTTGCTTATCAAACTTAACATTTTGCTCATCAAATCTAGCATTTAGCTCATCAAACCTAGCATTTTGCTCATCAAACTTTTGTGCTAAGAATGCTATAAGATTCAGATCATTTTTAATGTTTGCCATTTTGCTAGTCTGCACAGATAATATATTCATTAGGACTTGATCTCTCTTGAACCAATTTCCCACTCAGTATACCATTCATAACCTATCAAGATATCTATCCTACTAATAATTTTTCATAACCAGGGATTTCATGGTGTACCATTTGGGACATATTTATTTTGTAATTCGGTCCCACCACAGGGGTAACATTTGCCGTGCTACCAATTTCTCCTAAATCGGTTGGATAGCATGTCTCACCTATTAACCTAAGGAAATTTATCGGCTCCAACATAATAGATTCTTGGTAAACTATGAATGGATCTATCGCCTATGAATGAGAAATCCAGTTTTCAGAGCAAATGAACTTATAATCTTCAGAAGAATTTTGGCAATACACCACACAAATACACAAAGAACCATATCTTACACGCTTAAGCATCTAAAGTCACTACAAGCTAAATACTTATCCAATTTATATAGTTGAAAACAATGGCTATAGGCTTGTATACACACAAATCAAAATGCACAAACTTAGAACACCATAAAACTGTTTAAAACTCAATTTAAAACATTATAAATTTCAATTAAACAGAAAAATATTCAGAGAGCACAAAACACTTTCCATAGCCAGCCACCATTTTTTAGAGAGAAGAAGGAAGCCTAGCTACAAGGAACAGAGCAAAGCTTTGTAGACACCTCAAACCAGTGTCGACGTTACGGACACGTCACCAAAAAATTATAAATTACAAGTTTAGAATTCACATTTTATATTTGTTCTCAATAAAACTTTATTTTGAAACTGTTATTTTAATTTTATATATCCTCTATATTATCTGTTAATTCTGTTAACTCTGTTTACAGAGTTTTTTTTTCAGTGATACCATTGAACATGCAACACAATCATTTACGATAAATTCTCAGTCAAAAAGTTGTCTGTATATCGATGACTCTGATATTTACTATAATCAACTATTTCTACATATTTTATGAAAGAATCTCCGTCTTTCAAAACTACCTTACTACATCCGTCCAGATTCCTATCATTTAATAATTGCTCAATACATATATCATTAAGTTCGCTTACTGTACTACAATAATAATCATCATAAATGAGTTCACAATTTCCAGAAAATAATTTGTAATTTCGAAGAACAAAAGAAGGATGCGCAATAGTTGTTAAAATTTCGTTACTGACAATGACAGGATAAGACAATAGAAAAAACGTTTCATAAACAGTTGACAATAGCGGTACTTCCACAAAATATGAAATATGGTCTTTAAATAATCCACAATGTACTTTGCTTAGTTTCCATAACACACTAATTTTATTTTAAATAAAGCTGACATTTGAGTTTTTTTGTAGGAGAAAAAGATCATCATTATCAGTTCCTACGGCCGGGTTATCTATTTGTTGGAGAATTTCATCAAGGGAACTAACATCTATAGAGGGAGCTTCAGTACGAGTATTGAATCGCAGCAATTCGTCCACGTTAATATCATCGAATTCATGATCAGGGTCGTGAGCACTATTATCAAGACCGTGAAAGCCATCTTCTAGACCAGTTTCGTGGGGGTCAGTAGCAATATTCGCAAACCCGCGAAAGCCATCTTCAAAGCCTAAAAAATCATCTTCCTCATTTTCCATCATGTTAACATTATTAGGACGAGACAGTGCGTCCGCTACGTAATTGGTCTTCCCATTTATGTAAATAATATCAAAATCAAATTCCTCTGATAATAGTTTCCATCTAATGAGTTTCGAGTTCGGTTCTTTGATGCTATGAAGCCACTGGAGAGGCTTGTGATCAGTTTGAATGAGAAACTTCCGTCCGTATAAATAAGGTCTGAAATATTTACAGCACCAGACAATAGCCAAAAACTCTTTTTCTATGGTGGAGAGATTGATCTCATGTTTATTCAAAGTTCGCGAAGCATAAGCTACTGGTAGATCTTTTCCTTCAAAAACTTGGGATAATACCCCTCCTATAGCATAATTGCTCGCGTCAGTCATAACAATGAACTGTTTAGAGAAATCAGGGAGTTGTAATATTGGACTGTTCTGTAACATTGTTTTCAATTTCTCAAATGCATTTACATATTCTGTATTATTAATATCGATCATTACATCCTTTTTCAATGCCTGAGTCAGAGGTTTTGCAATTTTTGCATAGTTCTGTATCATTTTCCTATAGTAGCCTGTTAACCCTAAGAATTGTTTGATTTGTTTTTCGGTTTTAGGTATTTTAAAATCCTCTATGGCCTGCAATTTGGCTGGGTTGGGTTGAATAACGCGTTCTGAAACAATGTGGCCAAGGTATAACAATTCTCTTTTGAAAAATTCGGTTTTGTCAATCTTTTTTCTTATATTGTGATTTTGTAGTTTCTTGAAAACAGATTTTAAATGTTTCAAATGTTCTTCCAAATTGTCAGAGAATACTATTATATCATCCATATATACTAATACATTCGGCATTTTAGCAAACATTATTCATATTTCTTTGAAAGAATGGGGGTGCATTTTTCAGCCCGAAAGGGAGCCTAAGAAACTCGTAGTGACCATCTTCCGTTGAAAAAGCAGTTTTAGGAACAGATTCTGGGTCCATTTCGATTTGATGGGAACCTGAGTACAAATCTATTGTGGAGAAATAAGTGGCTCTCCCAATTTTACCGAAAAGATCTTCAATGTTTGGTAAAGGATATTTATCAGCTATCGTCTTGTCATTAAGTTTCCTGTAGTCTATCACCATTCTTATTTTCTTTTTCCCTGAAGCATCTAGTTTTTTTGGAACAACCCATATTGGGGAATTGTATGGAGAGTTGGAGGGTTGAATGATTTTATTTTGCAGCAGTTTATCAATTTCGATTTGTACATCTTTCTTGAATATTTGGGGGTACCTATAGTTTCGTGTGTACACAGGATTGTCATCTACAGTATTGATCTTATGTTTTAATAAGTTTGTTGAACCAAGAGGAATATTATCAAGCTTTATTATCGCAGGGAATTTGATAATTAAATCATATATCTCTCTTTCTTCTTCGTCATTCATGTGGTCAGTTCGTAAAGTTTCATGGATCAATTTCTCTATCAATGAAAAATTTTCAGGACGTGTGGTCATTGAGTCATTATGCGAGTCAAGAATCGTTTCTACTTCCTCAATTTCCATGGGTTCAGGACTGATGGTCATGAGTTCATGAGAGAAAGCTATACAAGTACATTCACCATTAACAATATCAACTATACCTTTTCAATACAATAGTTAGAATTATTCACAGGTTTAAGTAATCCCTGTCCTACAGTGGGAATAGACCTAACTGGGATAGTTATTAAAAGAATATCGTACCTGTCGGAAAAATCATTTATATACATCTTAATTCTAGAAAGATTCGGAAATGATGTGGATGGACCAAAAAATATATATTCATGTCCACCACTTGTACCAGCCGGGGTTTTTACAACAAATTTTCCCTTATATCTAGTTACAGTTGGCGGTACAATTGCAGGATGTACATAATTCATCATCGATCCAGTGTCAACAAGCCATTTTCTGTTTACATCATCAACAAAATAGGGTAGCAATTTATCAATAATATTCAATTCAAGCTCTTTGGGAGGGTTTCCACCGGATTGGGGCCACACCCTAAAAAATGATCTGCCATTTCATTCACAGCTGATGTTAGATTGTTGAGTTGCGATTGCAACAATTGAATACGAGTCAATGTACTTGATTGATATCATCATTTGATTCATCGAGTTAGTGAAGATCCTGCAAAGGATTGTTTCTTGCCGAATTGTTAGCATTTCTATTAGTAGAAGCAGTATGCATGGAGACAGTATTCTGCGAGTCCCAGTTGTGAGACTGTTGAATGTTTCGTGCTCCATTTGAAAAGTTACGAGAATTGTTATTGAAAGATTTCGGTTGGAAATTTTGAAATTGCAACTGCTGAAAAGTAGAGGTAGAGGGAACTACACTTTGTTGGAAATTAGAATGTTGAGGCTGTTGAAAATGGATTTGATGAGGTTGTTGGAACCGATTCTGAGTATAGTGAAGGGTTGCTGGAACCGATTCTGATTGAAGTGTTGCTGGCGGAAATTCCGAGGAGAGAATTGTCGAATTGATTGAACACTGGTTGCGGTTGAAAGAAAACTCCGTGGTTGGAACTGAGAATGATTGCTTTTCACTCACTGGCACTTTTGTCACTTACGGTCTGCAAATTTTAATTGTTTCAAAACAATGCTACAAATCACTGCGCAGGGTATCGCGGGTGTCGTCCAAGTCTTGAGTTTGTATACCTGAAGATGAGCTCGAGTGTTGGATGAACACTGTGAATGAGCGTGCGGACAAGAGTTGTATCGAGTGTTTGAGAAGATTTTTCAGGTGATCCCCGTTACACCATCAAGCTTATAGCGGGTCACCACAGTCTGGTGTCGAGGGGGTGTCATTGGAATGTTACAGCAATTTCGGCTATTAGGTCAGGGACCGTGCGTTTATAGAGAAGCTTTTCGTTAAAAGTTCAATAGTTCAGCTAAGTTGGAACACTCGCAATTTTGTACCAACATCATCTGCAGCACCTTCCAAAAATGTGGAGGGCGGCAGTAAATAACAGCCAATGATTTTTTGCATTGTGATTGTTCACTTTATGTTACAAACAGATTGAAAATGTCTTGGAGGATTTGATAAATTTTGGAATTTATTGGAAGCTCCATCGAATTTTGGAATATAGTACAGCAATATTCGGGATAGATTGGTTGACATGATCACAGGGTCTAATTTTGATGGTCGAATGAGTGTAGAAGATGAAGTGAAGAAAATGTTCGCACCTGTACTTACAGTTGATGGTAGTTTTACTTCCATCTCAAATTTGTGGAAGGAGTCTTCGTTGTCTGCCAGGTTGAACTTTGAAGGTTGCAGGTGTGGTACACAGAGAACTTGTCTTGAAGGGTTCACTCACTGGTTTTCCGGATTTTTCACAAAGTCGAAATCAAAGATTGCGAATCAAAAAAAACTTGTTGTTAAATGAACAAACTCGAAAAAACGTAAGGAAGGTAGTTCGGGCACCAGTTATAGTTCTGGGGTAACCAAACACCTTTTTAAAAAGAAAACTTTATTTTCAAACACATAATTATAAAATATACATCAAAAAAGAGAGAAGTGCTCTCGGTGAAGTTTGGCAGTAGACTGACTAAAAGTACTATGATTGAGCATTACAATGGAATACAGCGTCAGCAATAATATTAGGTGTTACCAGATGTAACTCATGAAGACTGCAAGTGGTTTTTTCTTGGAATTTAACATATCTATTTTGTTACATTGTTTACAAAAATATTAGCGCATCCTCAGTACTTTTATTAGGTTGGAAACCATATTGGTTTTCATTAATAATGTTATTTCTTGTATGAACTTCATTATCCGTTTTTTAAATAAATTTTCAAATATTTTGGCAAGGTTGCTAATTAAGCTTATTGGTCTATGGATTATTGGTACCTGGATTATTTTTATCACCTTTTTTAAGAATCGATTTAATGTTTGCTATTTCAAATGAATCAGGAAATACAGCGGTTTCAAAACATTTATAACATATCTATTTTGTTACATTGTTTACAAAATATTAGTGCATCCTCAGTACTTTTATTAGGTTGGGAACCATATTGGTTTTCATTTATGATGTTTTTTTTTGTATGAACTTCATTATTCGTTTTTAAATAATTTTTCAAATATTTTGGCAAGGTTGCTAATTAAGCTTATTGGTTGTAATATTACATTTTTTCCTCGATTAAAATCAAATCTTCAATTCGAGATCTATAAAACTTGATAGTAAAATCAGAGTAATCGATATGCTGACAACTTTTTAACTGAGAATTTATCGTAAATAATTGTGTTGCACATTCCATGGTATCACCGAAGCTGAGTTAACAGAATTAACTGATAAATAGATCATTATAAATATAAAGGATATTGCCGTGCTACCAATTTCTCCTAAATAGGTTGGATAGCATTTCACACCTATTAACCTACAGGAAGTTATCGGCTCCAAAATGGTAGGTTCTTGATAAACTATGAATGGATCTATCGCCTATGAATGACAAATCCAGTTTTCAGAGCAAACCAACTTATAATCTTCAGAAGGAAAAATCCAGACATGCCAAAAAGAACAAAAACCAACACCAAAACAACACAAAAGAAAAAATGCAACAAGCACAACAACTATTGAGTTGGGAGTGGATATAATTTTGTTACTAGGTCGAATACGGAAACATGATACACTTAAAGACACAAATACAGAATAGAGCGAGCAGACAGTATCCAGAATTTCTGTCTGATCAAGGACAACAATAACGAAGGTCCAGCATGACAGTCTTCTTGTGATGATAATCATCAACATCGATAAAAAAGCGTCGGATTCATCTGATGACAATCTCAAATTCAGTCCAGCATGAGACAAACGACGCCCGCAAATCACACCTCTATCAATGAATGGAGACAGGCGACGTAGGCGCATAGAACAATCTCTCCCTTCTCAATTGCACAATTCAGATGAAAATGTATCTTCTGTACCACTTTACATAGATACCTCTCAGCAACATCGAAATCTGATTCTTCTGATTGGGGTAAGATTCGTAAGAATTTGAGAACAAGAATTACAATTCTCAAAAGACGACCATAACGAACAACGACCAATCAATGAATATATTGCATTGCTGTTACAATCAGGAGATTTTGTGACTGTCAACACTGACGGTTTTTTCGCCTCCAGTGGATCCACTATCTCTTCCATTTGAGTTCGAACAGGCCAATTGCATTCGTCCTCTGCTATCCATGATGGACCTGAGAGCCACAATGGTAAGTTCACAAGCTCAACTGGTGATAAACCTCTAGACAAACAGTCAGCGGGATTTTCAATTCCGGCAACATGCATCCACCCCTGTATACAAGAATCCTGTATTTTTGCGACGCGATTACCAACAAAAGTTTGCCATTTTGCGGATGGAGCATTAATCCAACATAAGGTGACTGTAGAATCAGAGAGTGTGACAATACGAGACACATGACAACGTTCACTAATAATAGTGACTACTGAATTCATGAGTTCTGCCAACAAGAGTGCCGCACACAACTCCAAACGAGGTATTGAAACAACTTTAGATGGTGCTACCTTGGACTTAGAACACAATAATACAACTCTTGGCTCCTCGCTCTCCTTCTGCGACTTCACATAGATAACTGCACCATAACCAGACAGACAATGATGCATCACAAAAAAAATCAAACTGATGTGAGAATCCTGGAACAAACCAACGTGGAACAGCAAATTTCAACAATAGAGGTAACTCTTTTTGACAATTCTCCCAAAGAGTGCATATAGACTCAGGTGGCTTCTCGTCCCCAATCTATGCAAAGTTTGATTTTAGATTTCAAATACCAGGCTTCAGATACAATTTAAACACAAAATTTTAAGTGGAAAGATTGAGCATAAAAATGTCTACAATTAATGTTCAGTAACATTTCACCTAAATTGAAAATAGGCTCGAAATTCGAGAAAATAAGATTTTCAATTGCAAACTGTTGGTAACTGTTGATTCTATTAAATCACTCACTATGAAGAGATAGCAGACTTCGTTTGTCTGCAGAGTTATTGTCCTGTCACCAGCTGGCTCAGATCTTAGAATAGTAGACTTGAGATGCGCGTGAACACAAGCGTCAGTTGATCAATTTTCATAACGGCAAGGAAAGTTGTATGAGTGCGCCACACCAGATTTTTATCAGAGCAGATATACCAACATGACTTGGTCATACTATAGAAGGCGATGAAAAAAGAAACGTGACAACTAAGCTTCCACTGACTTTATCTTTATCAGGTATCCGACCTGAATGACTGTTGTTTGTACTTTTTATTGAATCGAGGTCATTTATTTATTGTTTTTTTTTTCAGCTTTACTGAATGCTGTGTGAATATTTTGCTGTCAAGCTCTAGTCGTCTATCCAAAGTCAGCAGTCTGCGTTCGGTGACAGCATACAAATCTCCCATGCTGCTGGGCGGCTCCGCAAATGACAAGGCAACAACAAACGACCAGAATTCACCGATGTACAGACTTCCGAAAATTTACCTCACACTCCAACTCTTCCGGTTTCAGTGACAGTGGTGCAGGCACGATCCAACTCCAAAAACGTTCCACAAAACTATCCAACGATGGACTACTAACGAATGGACTACAGATGGCTGTAAAACAATGACACATTCGTTGAAGTGAGAATCAGCGCTCTCCCATCAGAATGTGACCAAAGACACTATTAAAACAGTCATCAATTCATGCAATTCACCTGTACGGGACTCCCAGTAGCAAGTGAGGAACTAACTCCGCACCAATGAGCCATCTATTCTACTAGGAAGGTAGAATTTGTCGTCAGCCAGTGGAGATTTTCAAGATGATGAGTTTGGATCTGTCGATTCACAAGAAGGCAACTTGTCGATGATTCTATCTACCACTGTGGCATCCATCGAAAACTTGATTGTAGATCAACTTCGACTGAATTGACAACACAAGTACAACCGCGAACTTCACTAGTACCACTACGAATCCACGAACAACGGTTTTCATGGGCTGGAATGGTAGTCTCAAATGCCGACACAATTTGGCTGTAACAAAATGACACTGGCTCCGGTTGTCAACAAGAAACGAACATCACAAAGCTGATCATTACAATCTCGAACATGTGCAGTGACGGTCGACAACCACAACGTCGAATTTTTCACATCGTGGATGTAGAAACAACAACTAATAGGTGATTGCCACCTGCCTTGAGTTCGACAAGGACGCAACACCTTCATTGGAACTTGATCTGGAAAAGGCAATAAAGAATGATGAGATTCTCGACATTGAGCACACTGAGTTTTACTACGACAATTCTATTCTCAAATGATCCACATCAAGACAACGAAAACAACAAAACTTTCCTTTAATCAAACAATAACGATTCCAAGGAGTCATTTTCAAGAAACTTGTACAATCTACTAACCGATGACCCGGTTTTGAGCACTTCAGACAATGGGATTTTTACTAGATGCATTATTAGATGAATCATTAGATTGAACCACAAACACCTTTGATTTATTATCCTTTTTGTGCTTCATATTAAACGATTCAGTCGGTTTCTCATCAGAAGGAAGAGTCTTAATTTGCTTTTCAATGAATTTGACATAATTGGTATAAGTTGGCATAGCCTTGTCATGGACGGCTGATTCAAAATTCTATGAGAACTTGGATCCAGCAATCTCATGCCATGATAGAGGAATATCGAGTCTGACAAATCAGTGAGTTGCAATCTATTCAATACATTGATTGAACTGCAAAACCCATCCAAAATCGCATCGCAATACAACCTACCCTTGATTCTGATTTTATTGGACGAAATTCAAAAATTTGTTTGAAATAGGCATCGACTTGCGCCCGTGGATCATTATAGCGGGTCAATAATGCCTGCCAAATTATTTGATAATTGTTAGCCAATGGTGGCAAATGACGACAAATATTTGCTGCTTGTCCAGTAAGTCTACTTACAAGATATTGGACCTTCTGCTGATCGTTCAAATTCTTGTTGTCATGTACCAATGCCTTAAATAGTTCACAAAACACCGACCATTGAGTCTGGTTCCCATCAAATTTCGGAAGGTCGATTTTAGGCAGTACCGACTCAGACACGACCGGCTGTGCACTAGCTGCTGTAGCTGCCGAAGATTGAGCAATAGTGACAGTCGCCTTTCTTTTTGAGAGTGTTAGCCGCTACTTCAATATACTGAAACAGATCTAGATGTGAGTCATTGAATGCTACAACATGGTCTTTATTCAACTCAAGTTCCAACTCATTAACACTAATTCTGTTTTCATAATCCGAAATGGTCTGAGACACCCGAGGATACAAGATTGAAAATTGCTCAGCAACTTTTGGATCAGAGACGTTTTTAGACAGTTCATAAATTCTCTGCAATCTGGCATACAATTGTTGCAGTTTAGCATGATGCACCCTGATTTGTTTCTGTAATTTTTCCTCCATCTTGAACTCATACACGAAACAATTCAGCCCCGACAATACAAACAACAGACAATAAACAAGAATGAGTTCAAAAACTAGATGAAAGGAAGAATCATGACTAGTAAGTTATCAAAGTTAAACTTTGATTATCAATTCACAAGATAAGTTATTGCTGAGAACAAAACTATATGATTAGATAATGTTCTTCCAACAACTCACAAACAAACAAAATCATGCTGGTGATTAACCTTCACTAACATGTATAAAAAATGGACAATACAAATTCCAACAAACAAACAAATTCCTGAAAAAGAGCACAATGAACCCAGTTTTAGAAATTATAATTTTAACTGAAATAAATTTAATTTCAGACAAATACAAATTGACAAGAAACCATGCTCTTAGAACAAGGCTACAACAAACTTAAGTTGAGCATGGATCAGACCATTCTCAACATGCCAACATTGGACAAATACGAAACTGCTTGAATCCAATGTGTGTGAATCAATCAACAAATTACAAATTCAAATTCATCCCGGCCTGGCAGGATCAAGAAATTTCTGAACAAAGCTCAGGCTAGGGCTACCAGAGGACTGTAATTTACTATTCAAATAATCAAATACAAACAAGGGGTAAAATTTAATCTTCAATTTGAGCCAGGTTATTTGTACAGTTAAACTCTGCATTAATGAACAATAAAAAAGAGCAAAAACTCACCAGATTTATTCCAATCTTGACTACTTGCCCTTCGAAGCCTTTATTAGGGTTCTGGTCAGGTTCAGGGTGGGACGAAATCGGGGAATAGACAGGTTATTTGCTTATGGGCTGCCTTCTCGTTGATTCTGTGTTCAACTTGCAGGTCATACACTGTGTTTCGAACAAAGCTCGAACTGGATTCTTTATAAATTCAAATCCGATTCAAATTAATTCAATTCAATACTATCTACGCTGTTATATTCATAATTCACACACACAACACTCAAACAATTATTTACAAGAAATTTCCAATCGAAATTACATGACAAACACACAATTTTGGTCTTGCAACAAGACGGGCTGACGAAACAAGACTGAAACCTTTCAAAAAAAATCCACAATGCCAAGCGGCAGGACGGTCTGCGACGGCACAAACACATGCCTGCTATTGGAAGAACTATAGTCTGGCATTCTGGCGCTAAAATTTGAATTCTCTGGCCAGAACAAATTCATAAAACAATACCTTACATACTTAAGCATCTAACATCATTACAAGCTGAATACTTATCTTTTTATAGTTGAAAAACATGGCTATAGGCTTGTAGACACACCACACAATTTTATACAAAATTAGAACACCATAAAACTATTCAAAACTCAATTTAAAACATTGAAAATTCACTTAAACAGAAAATATTCAGAGAACACAAAACCAGAACCATAGCCACCACCATTTTTTAGAGAGAGAGCTCTAACAAGTACAGAGCAAAGCCCCACCTCAAAACCATTGTCGACATCATGAAACAGTCACGATATTAAATTCCAAAAATTAAAAATTACAAGTTTAGAATTTACATTTCACATTTGTTCTCAATAAAACTTTATTTCAAAACTGTTTTTTGAATTTATATATATCCTCTATATTTATAATGATCTATTCATCTGTTAATTCTGTCAACTCAGTTACGGTGATACCATGTAATGTGCAACACAATTATTTACGATAAATTCTCAGTTAAAAAGTTGTCCGCATATCGATTACTCTGATATTTACTATCAGTTTTATAGATCTCGAGTTGAAGATTCGATTTTAATCAAGAAAAAATGTAATATTACAAATACCCCCCTCTTACATAAAATATTTACTGTTTGAAAATTTAAAGAAAAAACTACATTGAAACAAATGGAAATTGTTGAAATTAAATTTGAGAACAGTAACAATTTTTTTATAAAAACATTACATGTCATCCTATATATTGAAAATTATTATAAAAATTCATCAATAGCATTTGTTATACTTTCCAAACAATATTTCAAAGTATAGAATATCAAAATTACTTTTGATTTAGCTTATAATTTAAAGGAAATATCTCAATGGAAAGTTTAATTATATAAAGAATAGTTTTTGAAATTGCACATAAATCTAATAGATGGAAAAATTCAATTTTTTATTGCATAAAAAAATTAGTATGTTGATAAAATTTTTTTTTTTTTTTTTTAAATGAATTGATGAATTGTTACATTCAATTTTCACATAAATTTCAATAAATCAAAAAATGTTCATTTCTCTCACTATTGACGCGGTTGATTTTATCGATGCAAATTTTGGAGAACAGTCCGTTAAGGCACTCAGTATGAATTTCAGTTAAGTGTGACTCCAGTGTGAAGACATCAGTGTTGGGCTGATCCAAATACTCATATCTTGGGCTGATACTTGTAGTCGACTGATGCATACCAAACTCAATACAGGTGACATCTCAGTTAGCATTGCCTCATGCTTGTTAGTAGTAGATGGCTGCATACCAAACTCGATACAGAGTCACGCAATTTTGTATCATATAATTATACAATGTACATTCCAGGCTTGAAATGTCAATGTAATTTGTTCTTTGGAAAGAGATAGATGCTGCATACAGGATTAACTTAGATGAGGATTAATTTAGGTAAGGTTTGGTTTTTTGATATTTTCAGCTTTCAAGGTTTAGAGTTCTGCATACAGGGATATCTAGGAGAGGATTTTTTGAATCATTCTTTCATGATACTGTGATGTTATTCTGAATTCAAAGTTGTGAATGTGAACATGGATGGCAATTACCTCCAGGTAATGTGGTAGTGTTGAAGTTTGAGTTACATGGTCAGCAATAGGAGTTGGCATTGTCATTGACATATGCTTTGGTGTCGGCATTGGCGTTGGCATTGTCGTAGGCATTGGCATCAACATTGGTGCAGGCATTGGCATCGGCACAGGCATCGGCGTAGACATTGGCGTAGTTATTGGTGTAGATATTGGCGTTAGCATTGGCATCGACATTGGCACAGGCATTGACGTAGACATCGGTGGCATTGGCATTGGCATCTACATTGGTGCAGGCATTGGCGTAGACATCAGTGTAGATATTGGCATTGGCATTGGCATCGACATTGGCGCAGGCATTGGCATAGACATCGGTGTAGTTATTGGTGTTGACATTGGAATAAGCATCAGCGTAGATATTGGCATAGTTATTTGTGTAGATATTGGTGTTGGCATTGGCATCGACATTGGCGCAGGCATTAGCGTAGACATTGGTGTAGTTATTGTCATTGACAGTCAATTAATGAGTCACACTAGTTCAAAAATCACCCGAATGTTCTTAACACTCTTCATAGCATTCACTTGATGCTGATTTCGAGATTCACGTGATAATTATTTCGATGTTAATGTCCACGCTGTACCTGTTATCTTGAAATGCTTATAAACTAAAAAGAAAATTTTTATTAGGCTACCAATAAAATCTAATACACATGAAAATTATTTCTAAGTATATAATCAATATAAAAATGAAATTTGTTAACATCTTATTATACAGTCAGCAATTATTGTGAAATTTGGAAACATCAATTACAAAATTTTAATAAAAAAAATTCATTTCCATTTATTCACTGTTCAAATAACAAAATTTAATCCATTCTACAAAATTTAGAACATAAACAAATACATGTTACATAAATTTCATTACACTCTGTATCATTATCAAAATTGTAAAAAACATCAGATCATCACAACAAAAATGATTTCAATACATATTTCAATGATATTTCAGACAATTGGTCTTCTATTCACAATCATTTCATAATACAATATATATGCATTTCATTATCATTTAGTATAACATTCCATTTATAGCATTTATAGCAAATTCATTTCACATTTATGATTTATCATTCAGGGATTCAAAATTATTTATGTGGACACATTTATAAATTTTCATTTTAATGTTTTGTTCAAATATTGTATAAAAAGCAAAATATTTACAAGAAATCATTCAAAACATCAATAATATTTTGCTTCAAAGGCAATCAATATTCATAAGTAATCATCTGCATCTATGGCAATCAACATTATTAATCATTATTTTGCATCTATGGCAATCAACATTAGTAATCAACACAAAAAATATTATCTCATTACTGACTCTCTAAGTCATAACCTCTGTTATTCCTTCTTTAGGCAATAGTGGAAACTCACTTTCTAGTATATTTATGAATTTACTGCTAATGTAGTAGAGTTGCCTTCTAAGAAGAGCTGAGTTGGTGTTATATATATTTCATATTTTCTTATTGTATTAGGTCTAAGATTATATTTATGTCATCGGCTAGAGGGAAATTATGCTCGTATTTAAAACTGTTATTTGTTATGCAACTAAGATATAACTGTCGTATAGTTTTAACATCAAATTCACTGAACAAAATCTTAATATCATAAGTTCTAGGTTTCTTTAAAATTGTCTTTATGATGAATTTTTGTATTAGAAAAAGGTTTTTAATATGGGTATCGAAAGTCCCACCCCAAACTATTAAACCATATCGCATTAGGGATTATACTAGTGCCGTATATACCTGTTTGCATTCTGAGAAAGATAGCACATTTTTCAATTCATAAAATTTATAAGATAGGTATTTTAGTCTCTTACATAGGAACCAAACTGTAGATATTGTCAAACGTCTGGTCTTGGACTTAAGGAATTGGACCTTAAAGCTGGATTCGCACACAACTGTGACAGTGAACATGTAATTCACGAGTATAATTTCTCATTTGATGTCCCATTTGAGACACTCATCGATCCATATACCAAGATATTTGAGGTTTGATTTCCTATTAATAACAGGGCAGGAACATCTATCAATGTTTGGTTGATTTATTGAAGAACAGTTTGAATGGATTTTAAACTTATATTGATTGTTAGGTTCACCCTCTCTATTTGCTGAAAAAGCTATGTAATTGGTTTTTTCTACATTTAAACTCGAAGCATTAGAGTCCATACAATTCCTCACAATATCCATATCTTGCTCTGCAACAATGAAAGTATCATTCCAATTATTTTCTGAAAATATAATAACTAAATCATCAGCAAAAGATGAAATTCTCCCATTTTTTAGCTTAATATTCAGCAAATCATTACATAGAGAATGAAAAATATTGGTGAAAGTACAGTTCCCTGGGGAAGACCGTAAGATGACAGTTTCTCTATACTTTTATTGTTATTTATTGTTAAAATTGGAATCTATCTTCCAAGTAACTTCTTATGAACTTTAATGAATGACCTCTGAAACCATACTTCTCCAATTTGTTGCAAATTCTATCATGTGGTATGTATCGAAAGCCTTTGATTAATCCACAGTTATAGTTCTGGGGTAACCAAACACCTTTTAAAAAGAAAACTTTATTTTCAAACACATAATTATAAAATATACATCGAAAAAGAGAGAAGTGCTCTCGGTGAAGTTTGGCAGTAGACTGACTAAAAGTACTATGATCGATCATTACAATGGAATATAGCGTCAGCAATAATATTAGGTGTTACCAGATGTAACTCCTCCCCCCTAAGAGTGAAGCTGCCCTCAGCTTCAAAGAAATAAAAAACATATATTATATTTAAGTATTATAAACTAAGTACATGGTAGTCTGGGGCATATTTGTTCTGGTTCACGCTGTACAGTATCATTTTCAACTTCAGATTTACAACATATTAGGTTACAAAGTTTGTGCCAGATAAACAGCCGTTTGAGAAATATTATAACAATTGCCATGCTACCAATTTCTCCTAAATCGGTTGGATAGCATGTCTCACCTATTAACCTAAGGAAATTTATCGGCTCCAACGTAATAGATTCTTGGTAAACTATGAATGGATCTATCGCCTATGAATGAGAAATCCAGTTTTCAGAGCAAATGAACTTATAATCTTCAGACGAATTTTGGCAATACACTACACAAATACACAAAGAACAATATCTTACACGCTTAAGCATCTAAAGTCACTACAAGCTAAATACTTAGGTATCCAATTTATATAGTTGAAAACAATGGCTATAGGCTTGTATACACACAGATCAAAATACACAAACTTAGAACACCATAAAACTGTTTAAAACTCAATTCAAAACATTATAAATTTCAATTAAACAGAAAAATATTCAGAGAGCACAAAACACTTTCCATAGCCAGCCACCATTTCTCAGAGAAAAGAAGGAAGCCTAGCTACAAGGAACAGAGCAAAGCTTTGTAGACACCTCAAACCAGTGTCGACGTTATGGACACGTCACCAAAAAATTATAAATTACAAGTTTAGAATTCACATTTTATATTTGTTCTCAATAAAACTTTATTTTGAAACTGTTATTTTAAATTTTATATATCCTCTATATTATCTGTTAATTCTGTTAACTCTGTTTACAGAGTTTGTTTTTTCAGTGATACCATTGAACATGCAACACAATCATTTACGATAAATTCTCAGTCAAAAAGTTGTCCGTATATCGATGACTCTGATATTTACTATAAAGTTTTATAGATCTCGAATTGAAGATTCGATTCCAATCGAGAAAAAATGTAATATTACAAATACCCCCCTCTTGTCAAGAGTATATTCTTCTATGCCCTCTTGTATATTCACTAGCAATGCTAAACATACCCAAACTTATGAACTGGATTTTGTAAAGAGATTTTCTGTTGAGATGGATTTAGAGGTGACGGGACTAAGGTTAAAAATTGATGATCGATTTGAGGTAGCAGTGTTAGGTATCTATAGGTCACCAAATGGAGACTGGCAAAAATTTTGTGAGCTGCTCCATACACTTTTGGAAATTACAACCGCTCGTTTCACAAATGTTATAGTAGTAGGAGATTTCAATACCGATTTTGCCAGGCAGGATAAAATGACAGAGGATATTAGAGATATTATTAATATGAATATTTAGAATTAAGGTCCACGAATAAACAAGAGTAACTCGAACTTCACAGACAATTATTGATAATATCCTCACAAATATAGAAGGTTGTAATGTCAGGTTAGGTAGCTCAGATCTATCAGATCATAACTATCAAATTTTAGATGTTAAGTTGCAGGGCCAGAATCCAAGCAGAGAAAAAACTTTTGTGAAAGAAATTCAGCAATATGAGCTAGGAAATATAAATTGTTTGAAGCAGGAACTGCTTCAAGAAAATTGGAGTAGTGTTTATAACAGTTGTAACCTAAATTACAAATATAAGCAATTCATTGATACTCTAAGATTTCACATTAGTGTATGCTGTCCGATAAAAAAGTCAAAGTAAAAAGTGAATTAAACAAAGTAGATGAATGGATAACAGAAGATATCCTTACTCAAAGAAATATTGTTAGGGAAGCTTATGAGGAATTTAAATTAGTGAGGTATGTTCCGAGTGAAGTCAAATACAAATGTCTAAAGAGAAACTATGCAAAAGAAGTGAGGAAAGCTAAGTGTAAGAAAACAGCTGAAATATTAACAACTAGTACCAATTTTAACTCTGCTGTTTGGGAGGTAATTAATAGAAATAGGAGAGCAGCTCAAAAAGATACAGTTACTAATAACCCTAGGATAATCGATGAACATGGAAATTATATGGATGATAGTATAGACATTTGTAACTTTTTCAATAAATATTATCAACAGGTTGCATATAATCTCCAAAAGTCACTGAACACTAATACTTATAATACAACTACATTAAATGCTGAGCCAATTGAAAAGGTATTTAAATTTCATCCATTATCAAGAGATGAGTTGTCAAGAATAATCAAAAATTTGAATAACAAAAAAACAGTAGGATTGGATGGGGTCTCAAGCAAAATTTTGAAAGAATGTGAAAATGAATTACTGGACCCTTTATTGCATCTCCTTAATACTTCACTAGAGCAGGGTATTTTCCCTGATGATCTGAAACAAGGAAAAATTTTGCCAATTTTCAAGAGCGGTGATTCTGAAAGAGTTGAAAATTATAGACCCATTAGTATTCTAAATGTAATAAGTAAAATTTTTGAAAGAGTAGTTTTAAATAGGTTATTGATGCACCTGGAAGAAATTAATTTCATATGTGATGAACAGCATGGGTTCCAGAAAGGGAAATCTACTAAGACTGCAATAGTATCCCTTGTTGAAAGACTAATAGATATAATAGATTCAGGTGAGAAGGCAGTCGCAATATTTCTTGATTTATCCAAAGCTTTTGATTGTGTGAACCATAGAATATTATTGGAAATACTAAAAACTGTAGGTGTGAATGGTGTAGAACTAAAATGGTTTGAATCATATCTCATAGGTAGAAACCAGTGTGTTGAGCTTACCAAGGTGGATGGGAATGAAATAGTAAAAATTAAATCTCAAAAACTGGAGGTCCAGGCTGGAGTACCTCAAGGCTCAATTCTGGGTCCCTTACTGTTTCTGTTGTATGTGAACCAATTACCAAAAGAGTTAAAAGATCACAGAGCTCTGTTGTTTGCTGATGACACATCGCTTATCTTTAACAATTATTATTAGATAGTCTAGAAATAAATGCTTTTACTGGAGTACAGTCAATTGTCCAATTCTTGAAGCAAAGGCAATTAACAATAAATAGTAAGAAATGTCAATTCCTACAATTCAAAAGTAAATATAATTCAGTAGAGGATAGAGAAATAAATGTGTTTGTAGAGGAAAATGAATTAGTCCAAGAAGAGAAAGTAGCATTCTTGGGAATTTTATTGGACAGGAAATTAACATGGCATCCTTACATTGAGAGGATATGTAATAAGATATCATCTGGGGTATTTGTCCTGCGGCAGCTTGCTAGGCTGAATGATAAAAAACTACTGTTAACTGCTTACCATGGACTTATACTATCTCATATTAGGTATGCTATTTTAGTATGGGGTAATTCATCTCAACAAAATATGGACAGAGTGTTTAAGATTCAAAAGAAGGCACTCAGATGTATAGAGGAAGTGAATAGGTTAGACTCTTGTAGGCCTTTATTTAAAATGCTTGGTCTATTAACTGTGCCATCTTTGTATGTATATGAAGTTGTAATGCATGTGAAAACGAGTGGTGTGATCCAGAATTCAGATGTTCATGAGTATAATACGCGAAACAGAGCAGATTATCATATAATAGCTCACAATAGTAGGTTATTTGAACAAAAAACAGATTATATTGGTAGGAAATTTTATAACAAGCTACCTCAAATCTTAAAAAGTAATGATGATTTGAAGATTTTCAAAAAACAAATGAAAAAATATTTAGTTGATAGAGCTTTTTATAGTGTACAAGAATTCCTTTCAAACCTAAACTAGGTTGAACTACTTAGTGTTAGAATTATTATGTAATAACATGACTTGTCTTATACTCCATGACTGGAGTCTTCGGGACGTAATCTGAAAAAAAAATATATATATATATTGAATAATTTGCTTTTCATAAAATATTTGAACAGTGAATAAATAGAAATGAAATTATTTTTTCATTAAAATTCTGTAATTGATGTCTCCATTGAGTTTGAGGAAATTTCACAATTTATGTATTGTTGACTGTATAATAAGATGTTAACAAATTTCATTTTTATATTGAATATATAATTGTAAATGATTTTCATGTGTATTAGATTGTATTGGTAGCCTAATCAAAATTCTCTTTTCAGTTTATAAGCATTTTAAGATAACAGGTACAGCGTGGACATTAACAACGAAATAATTATCACGTGAATCTCGAAATCAACAACAAGTGAACGCCATGAAGAGTGTTAAGAACATTTGGGTGATTTTCGAACAAGTGTGACTCATTAATTGACTATCAACGCCAATATCTACGCTGATATCTATACAAATGCCTGCGCCAATGTTGATGCCAATGCCTACGACAATGCCAACGCCAATGCCGACACCAATGCATACGCCAATGACAATGCCAACGCCTATTGCTGACCATGTAACTCAAACTTCAACACTACCACATCACCTGGAGCGGTAATTGCCATCCATGTTCACACTCACAACTTTGAATTCAGAATAACAGTCACAGTATCATGAAAGAATTGATTCAAAAAATCCTCTCCTAAATTATTCCTGTATGCAGAACTCTAAACCTTGAAAGCTGAAAATATCATAAAACCAAACCTTACCTAAATTAATCCTCACCTAAGTTAATCCTGTATGCAGCGTCTATCTCTTTTCCAAAAAACAAATTACATTGTCATTTCAAGCCTGAAATGTACATTGTATAATTATATGATACAAAATTTACGTGACTCTGTATCGAGTTTGGTATGCAGCCGTCTACTACAAGCATGAGGCAATGCTAACTGAGATGTCACCTGTATTGAGTTTGGTATGCAGCCGTCTACTACAAGCATGAGGCAATGCTAACTGAGATGTCACCTGTATCGAGTTTGGTATGCATCAGTCGACTACAAGTATCAGCCCAACACTACGAGTATTCGGATCAGCCCAACACTGATGTCATCACACTGGAGTCACACTTAACTGAAATTCATACTGAGTGCCTTAACGGACTGTTTTCCAAAATTTGCATCGATAAAATCAACCGCGTCAATAGTGAGAGAAATGAACATTTTTTGATTTATTGAAATTTTATGTGAAAATTAAATGTAACAGTTCATCAATTCATTTTAAAAAAATGTTTTTATTCAACATACTAAATTTTTTTTATGCAATAAAAAATTGAATTTTTCTATCTATTAGATTTATGTGCAATTTCAAAAACTATTCTTTATATATATTAAACTTTCCATTGAGATATTTTCCTTTAAATTATAAAGCTAAATCAAAAGTAATTTTGATATTCTATACTTTGAAATATTGTTTGGAAACGTATAACAAATGCTATTGATGAATTTTTATAATAATTTTCAATATTATAGGATGACTAGGAGGAATATTATAGGATGACATGTAATGTTTTATAGAAAAATTGTTACTGTTCTCGAATTTAATTTCAACAAATGTATTTGTTTCAATGTAATTTTTTCTTTAAATTTTCAAACAGTAAATTTTTCTATGTCAAATTTCAAACACTTTTTGACTTTCGACTGCACTCATCTTAAACAATGAAAAACTCATGACTGTTGTATTGATTTCACAGCTGGAAGATTTGAAAAAGGAGGAAGAGTTAACAACAGCCAAGACGACAGGCAGCATCAGCGAGTCACACATCAGATTCCTACAGGCGAAGGTGAAATCGATGCGCGATTCTTTGAATTCGCTGCGGGACGAATACGGCAAGCGTACCGAACAGTGCAAATCCGTGCAGGACGATCTGAAAAAGGCGCTCGAGGAGTCAAGTCAAACTCAGCTGAGTTTGAATGCGGCCAGAGAGACTCTGAAGAAGAAAGAAAAGTTGACTGTGACGCTCACTGATAAGTTGAAGATAAGCGATGCTGAGAACGCGACGCTCAAAAAAGAGTTGACCGCTCTCAAACGAGAATTGAAACAAAAAACGGCGGAAGCTTCGAATGTAGAGAGCAAACTCAACCGAGTTTTGGGCGAAAGTGAGCGGATAAAGGAATCAGCAAAAAACGCTGAGAAAGAGAATCGCGAGAAGCTCAGTGCTGACATTGCAAGAAGGGAGGAAACCGAAAAGGCACTGAATGAAGTTGGAAAACAGAAATGCGAGTTGCTTGACGCTCTCAAAAAGCAAAGTGCTTTGATAGCGAACCTGAAAAAGCAGAAGGCTTTGTTGGAATGTTCTCTATTGGCTGATATTGCTGCTGACCAGTTCCTAAAATTATTGGACTCTGCTGGTAATGCAGAGTAGTAAGTAAACCACAATTATCGAGAAAGTTTCGAATCGAATGTGTCAAATAATAAATGTTGGTATTCCAAGATGTTTTGTAAACGAATGTATGAGTAAGATTGTAGGGATAGCCTACTGATTTTATTAAAAGATGTCAATTAGGGTTGTTGATATAAACCTGAATTATGAATAGATTTGCAAGTCTGCAATAACTTTCCTTCCCAGTCAAGAATAATATTTCATTTTTTTACAATCAATTAAGATGTAGTTTAAAAGTTGTCAATAATATGAATACATGTTTGCGGAATGTTTCTTTTTCAGACCTGTGAAAAATGTCATAAATTGATAAAATGAAGAATAAAAACTGTAAGAGAATTGCATGTAGGCTACTTTCAACCAAGATAATTTGTAAGACTGAATTTATCAAAATTGATCATTTTGTGTATCCTTTGCATGAAGATTCATCCAAATTATTGTAAGGTGAATCTTCACCTTTCATCTTTACTTCAAGTAAACTATATAGTAATGTTCTTCATTCGAGGGTATTGCTGATGTTGGATAAAAGGAATTGATGGATAAATATTGTGATTTGGATTTGGAATGATTGATTATGTTTGCTAGAATTGTAAGAAAAACGCTTCTGTAGAGATAGAAGTCTGTAAAAAATAAAGCTTTGATGAGATTTTCAGCTATTCAATGTGATTTTCCACAAAATAATAAAAATAAAATAATTTTAGCAGCTTTCCTGTATTGTGGTGTCTCCTGTCGGTGACGGCATTTGTTAACTCCTGTTTTGGGAAAGAAACCTGCTTGGTGTGTGGTTCTTGCTGGTTGAGCCACTTACCCTTGTCTTGAACCAGACACGAAATTTGGAAAAAATGTCTAGTATACTGCATTATTTTCCTGACAATCAAAGGATTATTGTACTACGTTTCCTGAAGATCCAGTAACTCGATGATGGGTTACTATTGACCTCTAAATGAATATGATATTAGCAAATAAATAAGCTATAAGCAAGGCTGAAAACAGGGTCACTAAGGAACAATATGTGATGACAAGTTGCATTTATTTAAATTTAATAAAAATCATAGAAGAATATTGTTTGTTCAATAATTATTAAATGAATTTTATAATGAAGGGTTGAGCCATGAACAATACAATTTGAATTTTAAAGAGTTCCTTTAAAGCGTGCTTCGCTACGGGAATTGAATGATCAGATTATTTTTGTAAAATATTTATAACCTGAATTCTACCAAAGCCGTTATAATCGTTTTTGAGATCCATCATACAAACAAAAATATTGCTTGCTGAATATAACTTGAATAATATATTAATAAAGTCTCGTCACTGTCATGTGACAATTTTGTATCGGAAAAGGTGCTCTCCCTTGATGAAAATGTTATCATATATAGGACCGTTCCAAGTTTCATTCAAATACATTTCCATAATACCATAGAGAAACAATAGCATAAGTAGATATCCCATGGTATAGGGCGTTTATGTCGCAACTTTTACTGTTATCTCAAGCTGATAGTCCACGTAGTTCTTTCCTGTGAAGCTTTATGACGCTGGTAGTCTCTCATATTGTGCCGTTCATACACTCTTACCCGGTCAAAACAGTAAAAATCGATAATAATCGACAGTAATCGGCTTGAGATAACAGTGAAAGTTGCGACATAAACGCCCTATGCCATGGGATATCTACTTACGCTATTGTTTCTCTATGATGATACTTGGTTACCCAAAAATCGTTGTCAGTAAGTGTGATGATTAGTTGCGTTGCTATCACCTCAGTTTGAACAACACATTCAACTCTGTTGAAATATACAATCAACTGCATATTTTAAAAATCTGGTGTGGCGCACTCACACAACTTTCCTTGCCATTATGAAAATTGATCACCTGACGCTAGTGTTCCCGCGCATCTCAAGTCTACTATTCAAAGATTTTTGAGCCAGCTGGTGACAGGGCAATAACGCTGGAGACACACGAGGTCTACTATCTCTTCATAGTGAATAATTTTAATAGAATCAACAGTTGCCAACAGTTTGCAATTGGATAATCACATTTTCTCGAATTTCGAGCTTATTTTTAATTTTAGGTGGAAATGTTAATAGACATTAATTGTAGAGATTCTCATGCTCAATCTTTTCCACTTAATTTTTTTTTGTTTGAATTGTATCTGAAGCCTGATTATTGAGAATCGAAAATCAAACTTTGCATGGATGGGGCGGAGCTCCTGAAATTTTTACAGATATGGGACTTTTGGCAGTTGATAGAGCTTAACGATGACTATTTCTTGTATAACTTTAATCAAAATCGTTGGAGCCGTTTTTGAGAAAATCGCGAAAAACCCTGTTATTTACAACATTTTTGCCATTTTAGCCGCCATCTTGAATCGCATTTGATCAAAATTGTTCGTGTCGGATCCTTATATTGTAAAGACCTTACGATCCAAATTTCGTTAATTGGGAGATGAGATATATCGTGTACACAGACGCACATACACTCATACACACACACACACACACACACACACACACACACACACACACACACACACACACACACACACACACACACACACACACACACACACACATACAGACCAATACCCAAAAACCACTTTTTTGGACTCAAGGGACCTTGAAACGTATATAGAAATTATATTGCTGCATGTTATAACCACAGCTGTTAATTTTCTCTCTTCCTCTCTTTAGTTTTCAACAAACGATGGAAATTTCTGTTTTAATAAGCTGCCACTTGGATGATCAATTGTTCCTCTCAAGTTATCTCAGAGATGAATGAGACTCAGCTCAAATTTTTGTATCACGGATTTGCCCTCTATCGGTAATAAATGAAAAAATTAGGCCACAGCTTAACATGAAAATTATTGAGTCTACTCATTTGAATTATTAATTGATGTGTTGGAAGTGCTCTGTAGAATGGTAGACTAATTGCAGCGAATTTTGTGGAATATTGGGCGGGAATATTGGACCTCGACTTATCCATTGGCAATTAATATTTCTCGTTGACAGTTATCAAATTAGCAGAGTGATCATGTTATTACTTTCCTTGCCCTATTACCATAGGTAAGGAAAGTATTGCTTTCCGAAAAAAATTAAGGTACCCAAATTCCCAAATTTCTATACGTTTCAAGGTCCCCTGCTGAGTCCAAAAAAGTGGTTTTTGGGTATTGGTCTGTATGTGTGTGTGTGTGTGTGTGTGTGTGTGTGTGTGTGTGTGTGTGTGTGTGTGTGTGTGTGTGTGTGTGTGTGTGTGTATGAGTGTATGTGCGTCTGTGTACACGATATCTCATCTCCCAATTAACGGAATGACTTGAAATTCGGAACTTAAGGTCCATACACTATAAGGATCCGACACGAACAATTTCGATCGAATGCGATTCAAGATGGCGGCTAAAATGGCGAAAACGTTGTCAAAAACAGGGTTTTTCGCGATTTTCTCTAAAATGGCTCCAACGATTTTGATCAAATTCATACCCAAAATAGTCATCGATAAGCTCTATCAACTGCCACAAGTTCCATAACTGTAAAAATTTCGGGAGCTCCGCCCTATCAATGCAAAGTTCGATTTTAGATTCCCAATTATCAGGCTTCAGATACAATTTAAACAAAAAAAAATCAAGTGGAGTAGATTGAGCATGAAAATCTCTACAATTAACGTTCAGTAACATTTTCACCTAAAATTGAAAATAAGCATTCGAGAAAACGAGATTATTCAATTGCAAATTATTGTTGATTCTATTAAATCATTCACTATGAAGAGATAGCAGACCTCATGTGTGTCTCCAGCGTTATTGCCCTGTCACCAGCTGGCTCAAATCTTTGAAAGTAGACTTATGAGATGCGCGCGGGAACACTAGCGTCAGGTGATCAATTTTCATAACGGCAAGGAAAGTTGTGTGAGTGCGCCACACCAGATTTTTTTTGCTTTTGATTGATGCAATTGAAAATAGAATTCCAAATCAAGTTTATTTGGAATTGGTTGACTCTGGTATCATGGATCTCTTGCTTATTCTGGAATTTCTGGCATAGCCTATCGCTCAAGCTGGTTTACACAGAAGTTATTGACAAAATTTTGATAACTTAATCCTATTAGATTGAACGGAACTTGACTAACACATATGTTCATCGAATGTTTACATTCTGTTAATAACTTTGGTGTAAACGCAGCTTTACTCTTCGTTTCACTTATTCAAAAGTATAAAAGTAGCCAATCCACTGATTCTTTCTTCCATGAAAGTCCATAAGAGTCCATTCATAATAATTAGTCTAACATTTGATGTGGCTGATTTCTCATGTCCTAAACTTTACTACCATAAATATTAAAGTAGGAATTTTTAAGTGGACATTTTAATGTTAATTTGAATAGAGTTTATTCAATCACTTTGATTATTGACTACCATTATATGATTTCTTTCTTTAATCTTAGCTTGAAACCAAAAGCTTTGGAATGAAAATTTGAATGTAACTTAATTTAATTTCTATCTAAATTGAGAACTTTAGTATTTACTTGTGATACATTAATATAAATATCAATAGGTTTGTCTTGTGTCATGTAATGACATCAATCTCGGGGACCGAGCTTCGCTCTGGAGTACAAAAGCATAAACAATTTATTATGGAAGAAGAAATTATAATATCATTCAAGTTCATACAGAAATGTTCTATCTAATCACAGTGAATTGAGATTAATTCCCAGAGGAATGCAAAAATTTCCCTCATAAAGGCCCGGTTGCACAAAAGCCAGGTGGAATTTTAATCCTGATTAATTTCACGTGAACCAAATCAGAGAAGACCATTTCAGAAAGATGGATCTACTGGAATTTATCAGGATTGAAAATAATCCGGCTTTTTGGCAACCGGCACTGAGTACCTGATTGAATGATTACAAAAGTTCAACAGCTGAGTCATAATTTTGACACAGTCCCACACACATGAACTCGCTCACTCACTTCCATCATCAACAGATGACGAAATAATTATTATCAGCTGTTTTTCCAAGAATGAAGAATAATTATCCTTTCAATGTCCTTCAGCGAGTTTTCCCAGGGATGAGACCTAGTGCAATCGAATTTTTGTATTATAAACCTACTATATGCTCTAAATTTCGTTAGAGCCGTTTTCGAGATCCGGTGAAATACAATAACATATAAACATCTAAATAATTATCTTAACATCCAAACATCTGAACATCTAAACATATAAACATAAATTGCTCGTTTAATAGTATAGGATAAAAGGAAATAACACCAGCTGATGGAATATTATGTTTTTTTCGATATAGTTTTTAGCTGATTTTGAAGCATGAAAATATCAGGTCCAGTAGCTCAAAAGCCTGTTCAATTTCAATCATGATTAAATTCCATGAGAACTAATCAGAGCAGGGGTTTCTTCAATAGAAGGCATCTCTGATTGGTTTTCGTGGTTTTAGTCCTGATTAGGAATTAACAGACAGGACAACTGGCTTTCTCAAGGCCATGGCTGCGTAGAAACATAGAGAAACAGAGGAGCCAATACAACAGAAGCTGAAGAAATTAGTCGCATCTCTATCACCTCACAATAAACATCAATTCAACTACCATATGTTTGGAGAGATCGATTTTAAATTTATTTTGCTATCATCCGGTCACTTTCTGTACCTATTCTTCCAGATGTTCCATACTGCAATGTTTTAAAATAAGGTAATACTCAACTACAGCTATTATAATCTTTTTCACTTGCTCACACTTTCTTTCTCACGTTTTCAACAGAGTATGGAAACTGTTTTTGATCAGCTGCTACTTGAGAAATAATCCTTTCTGAAAGAGCTTCAACGATTTTTCCCAGAGTTGAGACCTGTTCCAAGAATTTTTTTTATCGCAAACGTACTCTATTCCTTATTTAATAAAAAAATGTTAGAGGCGTTTTCGAGATCCGTCAGACATACATACATACATACATATCCGCAAACACACATATTTAAACAGAAATTGTTAGCTTAGTATAATTATTGACTTCAATGATCATGATTTCATTTAATGAGAGCTTATTTCACATAACAATAACAACGGGTATAAATGTCAAACATAATTGAAATCGAAACTAATAACAGCTGGCATAAAAAGCAAAAATGGCAATTATAATAATTTTGAAATGCAAACAGTAGCTATCAAAGACCTTAAAGAGATGCATCTTCAAGGTCTTTGGTAGCTATCATCTTATTTCCAAAGACCTTAGAGATGCATAGACTCACATGCAGCGCTAGTGTCGTACTTGGAATTGAAATCGGCCATTGAGGATTATTACATACCAATGCCTTTGTAATCTATAATACTACAAATATATAGATATAATATCTCGTGCTAAAATACCCCAATGGCGGCCTTCAATTTCAAGTAAGAGCTATCATTGGGGAGACATAGGAATTGTGGGTCTATATCTCTTCAAGGTCTTTGCTTATTTCCATCTGATCTAATGTAAACAAATTATAGTAAGATTCACATCAATGTGTCAGCATTATTTGAATGGGGAGCATTGATGCTATTAATGAGGTATACTGACAGTTTCAAGTGAATATCAAACACTGTTATGCATATTCCCCAATATTTTTAGCGAAATGCTATCTTCTATTTTCTTTGGTGACACAACCAATGTTTGGGAATGATTGATTCATGGAAAAGCGCCTTGCTTCTATGGAAAATATTTTTAAATTGGGAAAAGCAACAACAGCTATTTGGCCGTTTTTATAAATAACTCCTTTCTGTCGTCAAGTTAAATTCTGGCCGAATTTCCTCATTCTTTGCACACAGATTCCACAACGGACACTTCTGAAGTTTTAAAAATACCCTCCATTCATCATACTGAATAATTAAAACTTCATCGAAATTGTTTAAGCTGTTCACGCGATCTGTCAGATATACAAACATAATTAGTCATGATAGAATAAGATCAATTGATAGAAGTCCCGTCATAAAAGTTTGTTTTATGAAACATAAAAATCATATATAGGTACTCCCAGGAATAGAAATAAAAATATTTATTCTTATATTTATATTCCAATATTTATAAATCTGATTACCCTTTTCAAAATTATTCAACACGACATGTTTCGGCTATAAATAATGCCATTATCAAGTGATTGAAAATATATTAATAATATATAGGTAATATTCTCAGGAATAGCTCTGATTGAAGTAGCAGTGCCCAATCAATTTTTCCGTGATAAATGCATTTTTATCTTCAACTTGGTGCCAACCTACCAAAGTTAACTCAACTTAATGCCAACCTGACAAAATTATTAATTTGGTTACCAGTTAACAACTGTTTCGAAGAGATACTCTCTCTAGATTATAGTTCTACATTAACATATGGTAAGGACATTTCAATTATAATTAAGTGATTGGAGTAAGAAGAATATAGTATACATGCTAAAACACGAACTTTAAACCCTTAAAAACCACCCTTAGAGTTAAAATATCGCCAAAATTTATTAGTGAGCACCTTGGACTTTTAAGGAAGCTATATTTAAAGTTTTGTTGCAATCCGTCCAGTAGTTTTCCTTAAATCGTGATCAGTGAGTCAGTGAGATAAGAATTTTATAAGTTTAGTGTAGATGAGCATGTAGTGCTTTCACCCAAGGGTTGCCCGACTCAAGTTTGGACAGTGTAGTAACGTCAGAATTTTTACAAAATATATACCAGTCCGTTTATGGAGAATGTTGTCGAAGAGATTTTGAAATAATATTATCATCAATCACTCACAAATTTGGGCCCATAATATACGGGCACTCACTCATGAAGATTTGTTCACTGCATGGCTGGCATCTTTCGTCATGCTGCATGGCATCATAGGCTTCATTATGTATTGGCTCGCGATTTTAATAATAAATAACTCCCTTTTAACTAAGACTTGGTAACCAAATTGATTCTGTAATATTACATTTTTTCTCACATTGGAATCGAATCTTCAATTCGAGATCTATGAAACTTTATAGTAAATATCAGAGTCATCGATAGACGGACAAACTTTTTGACTGAGAATTTTTTTATCGTAAATGATTGTTGCATTGTTCCATGGTGTCACCGAGGCTGGGTTAACAGAATTAATAGATAAATGGTTTATTTAAATAGAGATGATATATAAAAATTTAAAATAATAGTTTCAAAATAAAGTTTTATTGAGAACAAATATAAAATGTGAATTCTAAACTTGTAATTTATAATTTTGTTGTTGACGTGTCATGAAGTCATCATTGATTTTGAGATGTGGTTTTTTGTTCTGACGACGAGGCTTCCTTGTAGCTTTGTCTTTTCCTGTTCTTCTCTCTGAAACATGGCTGCTGATGGGTGTTGCAACTTTGTGCTCTTTAAATAATTTTCTATTTAAGTGAATTTATTAATGTTTTAATTTGAGTTTTAATCAGTTTATAGTGTTCTATTTTGTCTGTTTATTGATTTGTGTGTATACAAGCCAATAGCCACTGTTTTTTCAACTGTAAACTAGATAAGTATTTAGTTCGTAGTAACTGTAGATGCTTAGGCTTGTAAGATATAATTCTTTGTCTATTTGTATAATATTTTGCCAAAATTCATCTGAAGATTATAAGTTCATTTGCTCTGAAAACTGGATTTCTCATTCATAGGCGATAGATCCATTCATAGTTTATCAAGAATCTATTACATTGGAGCCGACAACTATCCTTAGGTTAATAGGTGTTAAATGCTATCCAACCGATTAAGGAAAAACTGGTAGCACGGCAATTCTTACGTTACGGGAACTCTACATTTAAATTGAATCTAGCACTCTATAAATTTTAACAGTGAAACATTTGAAACTGAAAAATAACAAATAGGAGTTACAAACCACTCTCCATTGGAATGCTCAGTTAATCTCTCTCTCTTCTCTCAGAAATTGAGAAGCAAGGCCTGTGGAAGAAAAGGTCACATGACCAGTTAATGACCAATCACTGGTCAGAAAAAATCAATCTACCAATAGGATGGCTACACTAAAGAAATGTGCTCAGATGTGCCATATAGAATAAATAAATAATTTTACAAGAAAAAATTAAACAACAAAACAAATAAGTATAGGGGAACAATGAGCAGATTTTTCAGCAGGTCAGAGTATACAATAAACAATATAATAAAATTCAAAATCGAAGCAAGCATTCAACAATCAGAGACAGACACGCCGGTTATCAGCTGACTGATAAGGTAGCCGGCTCAGTTTGCATTGACGAAAACTAACCCTTATTGTAAACAAACATTCATTATGATGTTTTAGGTTATTCGAAAACCATTTACAATATTGTTTGTGGAATCTGGATCATAATAAATAAATAATAGATTCTGTTGTTTTTTCAACAGCCGATAAAGGTGGGTAGTTGTAATTTTTAGCTCATTATTATAGAAAGTTGCTTATCAAAGCTGTTTGGCGAATCTCACCGTGAGAGTATGTATGCGAAAAGTTGTACAGCTATGATGATCATTTATAGTAGCCTATCAGATATTTAATATCGGCAACTTGTTTTCTATTATGAAAATGGGAAGTGGGATAGGGATAATGCAAACTGTTTTTGAATTCTCATCCTTATTATAATAGATAAATAAATAAATATACAGAATACATCTCACTTATATACATTGTTATTTACATTTTCTATACTATAAACAAAAAATCATCAATTACATGACATTTTTACTTTTCTATATAATTTCTAAGCTCAAAACTAATATACTTCTTGAGAAGTTAATCTCAAAGAAGATAAATCAAATTAATGTGAGATATTGTTTGAAAAATTGAAGAAATCACTTGGAGAAAATATCATTCTTCAACCCAATTGAAAAGAATCATCAGCTGGAGAGATCTCTATTACATTGATGAAAGTCATCGATGATACTGTAATAGAGTAAGGGCTCTATTATCGTGATTCGTGAAATTAGCAGGAATAGTCTATGTAGCCTATCTATAGATTTCTACATGAATTATAATGTATAATTTCATGATTTCTGAAGAGTTTAGTTCCTATTAGACCTGAGTTGAATAATTTTCAAGCTTTTTGTTATCTAAATGGAATAAGTCTAGGTCTAAACTAGTGCCAGAAGAGCTCTAATATTATTATGTTTGAGTAGGCTAAAAATCGTTAAAATTTGCCTTTTATGAACAAAATTCAGTATCCTTTTATAGAGACTGTGTTCAGCTTATAATATGATGTTAATATATAATAGACAAGAAATAGCATAATGCTATCTTTTCTCTAAGCTGGTATTGACTCTTTATCAAATTATAAAGAAATATCTCCCATCTTTGAATAGCACTCTCCATATCGCTTCAAAAATGTGGAGTTTTATTTCTCTTTATACACTAAAGTTAACTTTACTTATTAGCCTATAACAAAAAAATTGACTCAAAATCATGTTGAAAGAATTTTCTTCCATAAAAAGCACGGCCCTACATTATATTCATATAACATTACATTCAATGAGTCAAGAAAATAAGATTTGTGAACTATGATTAACTCATGTGTTCATTTTCTTGGGTTCGACTTCTACATTCGATAGGAATAATAATTATGAACACATAGAACATCTACGGTTTTCGGAGAGCCTTGTTCAATCCTGAGGAGATATATTCCACATTATTCGACTTATCAGTTGAAACGTATTTAAGATTTCCTACAACTCATTAGCGTATACCGGTGCGGGTTTCTTTCTTGTGAATCTGGAAAAGTAATCTGGTCTCCAGCATTTGCAGCTTCCAGGAACTAAAAACCAATCGTAGTACAGTCTGACCTGCAAATAACAATGAATTTATGAAAAAAGAGAACTTAAAAATGATGTGATAGAACCAACAGACAAACTAAAGCATGTCAAACACACAACAAGGCGGAGATTGCAAATCATTATCTAATCATCTCTGGACTTTCAAGTTTCAATTTGTATCAATTATAAGCGATTCGTCTCCATCCTTCCTATTGTATAATAGTGAAATATATTTTCAATTATGAATTGGTAAAATAGTGAAATTAATTATGAATAATGGAATAATGATGAAGAGTGGAATTGATTATGAATGAGAGAGTGAGTGTGAGTGAATTAATGAATCAGTGTCTCTTCGATCGCTTGTATATAATATAGATAGATGAAATAGATGACCACTGAAGCAAAATATCACAAACTGGGAACTTGAAGAGTTGAAAAAGTGACTGAAAACTTGACAAACCAGGAGCTTGAGGTGTACTGAATTTTGAAGAACTAAAAATAGGCATATAAAACCATCCTAGGTAAATAAATTAAGTAGATTTATGCAAAATTTCAAGTTTATCAGTTCAGTAGTTCGTTCAGATGTGATAATGCTTCATTCGTCTATTTCCTATCTCGCACATGAATAGACAATGATATTATTGATTCATTAATAAACCAATACAGTACAGTACACTAGTGTGCATACAGTGATCAACTCCTATTCTCTGTAATACTGATGAATTATTCAAATGGAATCGATTTTAATTCCTTCAAATATTTCAAATTACATCTTTACCGCTCCATATACATAGCAATTGATGTAATAGACAGTTAAACGTGTATCCTGAACGATTCAAGAGTACCGTAGTATACTACAATGAGTAAATAAATTTTTCATATTGATGGAGGCTAGCCCTACATGGATACATATCATGTGAGTGCGGTTGTCAAGGTCACTGTTTTGGAAACAAACTGTTTATGAAAACTAGTAGTTCTGTGAACAGTAGACCTCGCGCTCAGTACGTTACTTTGACCTGTTGTTATGTTTTCTCAAAAAATAATAGATTTATCAATTATCAATAATCAATAAAATAATTTATCAATAATTTAAAATGTCTAGAAAAATCCTGAATAAACATAGAGCTTTCTGTCCTATATCGTACCGTGACGTGTCGTCCCGGAATGTGAGTGTGAGCGCTGTTATCAGGTCTGGCTGCAACTGTCTACAACGTTGATGGAAAGATACATTTTCAAGATGTTCGATGTTTTTGAACGGGTAGTATTATAGTCAACTGTCTACTAACGTTGATGGAGAGATACATTTTCAAGATGTTCGATGTTTTTGAATGGGTAGTATTATAGTCCACTAGACAGCTGATTTATGATGAATAATTCTAAAGTCTGATTTTTACTTTCCTTGCCCTATTACCATAGGTAAGGAAAGTATTGCTTTCCAAAAAATTCAAGGTACCCTAATTTCATGTTTTCTATACGTTTCATTACTTTCCTTGCCCTATTACCATAGGTAAGGAAAGTATTGCTTTCCGAAAAAAATAAGGTACCCCAATTTCTAAATTTCTATACGTTTCAAGATCCCCTGAATCCAAAAAAGTGGTTTTTGGGTATTGGTCTGTATGTGTGTGTGTGTGTGTGTGGTGTGTGTGTGGTGTGTGTGTGTGTGTGTGTGTGTGTGTGTGTGGTGTGTGTGTGTGTGTGTTGTGTGTGTGTGTGGTGTGTGTGTGTGTGTATGAGTGTATGTGCGTCTGTGTACACGATATCTCATCTCCCAATCAACGGAATGACTTGAAATTTGGAACTTGAGGTACTTCCCCTATAAGGATCCAGATACAATTTGAACAAAAAATTTCAAGTGAAAAAGATTGAGCATGAAAATCTCTACAATTAATGTTCAGTAACATTTTCACCTAAAATCAAGTCACGTTATTCGTTATTATATCACGTTAGTCGTAATCAGTCGCTCGAGGCGAGTGGACGTCGAAATCAGTGCTCTGATAAGTGAATAGTCTTGTTTCATCGTAACCTCACTTTTGTTTTTAAATTACCGTACTTCTTAATTACGTACATAGTTTTACAGTGATGGCGCAGTGTTATTATTGTAACAGTTCTCTGCCAGATACGGATGATTTAGTGACATGTTTTGGGTGTAATAACAAATTCCATTTCCAGTGCAGTCTCAAAGAAACAACATATCGCCGAATGTCGGAGGATGAACGAAAAAAGTGGCGTTGCTTCCATGTATGCAAGAATTCGAAAAGCGCTAAAGGGAGCACATCTTCAGGTAACTTAACTACTAGCGATAATCTTGATGAGCAGGACATTCGTACACTCCTCCAACTATTGAACACTAAATTGACCAACATTGAAACTACAGTGAATTCTGTTCAGTCGAGTCAGGAGTTTTTGTCCGCTAAATATGATGAACTACTTGTAGAAATAAAAGAGCTACGTACTGAAAATAAAAAACTGACAAGTGAAATAGCCAAAATGAACGCACAATTACGGGAAAAGGATAATCACATCAACGATCTCAGCATGAAAATTAATGACCTTGAACAATACGGTAGAATAAATAACTTGGAGATTCACTGTCTTGGAGTAACTGATAAGTCTCCTCTCGATGATCTAAAACACATAGCTGATAAGATAAACGTGAAATTTAATGAAAGTGATGTGAGTGCTGCACACAGATTGCCAATCAGGAAATCCACCAAAAACTCAACAGTGAATTCTCCACCTGTGCTGATTGTGCAATTTGTCTCAAAAATTGTCCGAGCTGAATGGCTCACCAACGGCCGAGCAGCAAAACTTACTAATAAAGATCTGGGAAACTCGTCTGATAGGTCTATTTACTTCAATGAAAATCTCACAGCGTTTAATAAAAGATTATTCATGCAAGCTAAGTTACGAGCAAAACCACTTGGCTACAAATATGTATGGACCTCTCAGGGTAGAATACTAGTAAGAAAAGAGCCCCAGGCACAAGTGATCCGTATTAAGGTTGAATCGGATCTCGATAGAATCATCTGATAAGATTACTTATACCTCTGCACCAATGTTCAGTTTCAAGATTTCCGTATTTCCTTTACAACTCTCATTCTACTTTGTGCACTGGGCTTTGTATTATTGTTCTATTATTTGTAATTCAAGTACCTACCATTGTTATTTTGAAAATCTGGAATTATTCATTCATTATTAACTTATCAACCATACAGTCATGATAGATTATGATTTTCCAATTGAGGAGACGGTTTTGCCTTGCAAGGCGTTTCCAACTATTGATAGCTGGCTTGCTGATAAGTGCATTCCTTCCTCTTTATCGCTAGAGATTATTGCTCCGTTTAAAATTATCTATCTTAATATTAGGTCACTGAGACAGAATTTCAACGAACTCACTTTAGCTGTCTGTAATGCTAATATCGATATTATTTTTTTGTCAGAAATCAACATTGATTCTAATTTAAGTAGTCTTTTTCAAATTAATGGGTATAGATCTTTATACAAATGTGCCCCTAATAGATTATATCATGGCCTTGCAGCTTTCATAAAGAATAAAATAAATTTCAAGGAAATCACTGTCAACTTCAATGTAATAAATTTAGAATATATTATGTTAGACATTAAATTTAAAAACGTATCTTTCAATATAATCAGTTTGTATAGGCCACACAGTTTTCAAAAAGATAATTTCATCTCTGATCTCGAGAAACTAATACTTGAAGTTGATAATAAAGCGAATCTTATCATTTTAGGTGATACAAACCTAGATCTTTTCAAACAAAATGATCAATTTGTACAATTATATGAATCGATGTTATTATCTTATGGTTGTAAAAAAGGTATATCTATAGTCACGAGAGAAGAGCTCAGACAAAACTTGCTTACTCAAACTTGTATTGATCATTTATTTTTACGTCTACTTAGCAGTAATTTTAGTTCAAATACCGGAGTAATAAATGTAAAGATCTCTGATCACTATATTGTAGGTTGCAAAATTCGATACAACCCCCAAATAAAATCCAATCAAGATAAAGAAGAATTTAAGACAATCATTGACAGGAAAAAACGTTCATCCATTTTAAAACAGAGCGAATGGAATAGTTGTCTCTTATTTTTCTCACCCAACTTAGTATACGATAAGATAAAATTGAATTTCGACAGAGCATTGAACCAATCTAAGAAAATAATTCGTATCAAAAACAAGAAATCCAATAATTTCAAGAATAACTGGATGACTGAAGAACTTTATAATAAACTTAAAATGCGAGATGTCTTATTCAGACGCACCAAAAGTAATCCTTCGAATTCAGAATACAAAAATGAATATCAATCTTTTAGAAACAAACTAAATAAAGAAATAACACATGCTAAGAGAAATTATATAATTAAAAATTTTAATGACTCTAAAAACGATATTAGAAAGAAATGGAAGTGTATAAATGGAATTCTGGGAAGATCATCGGATGTGTCTGATGATAGAGTCCTAAACAGTTTTTCTAATAAATTCTCAACTCCCGACCAAATTTGTTCTGCTTTCGCCGACTCCTTTATAAAAAATATCAGGAATACTTCTCATTCATGTCCACTGATTCTCGATGACTCTGTCGCGGTCCCACCTAATGTAAATTTCTATCTCAGAAAAGCTACTGTTCAAGACATTAAACAAATAGTAAATAATATGGATAAAAATAAATCACCTGGTTTTGATGGTGTGGGAGTTTTGGATTTTCATATCCTTGACGACTATCTCTATATCCCTCTATGTCACTTGATCAACTTATCTATCTCAAAAGGAATTTTTCCTGACTCAATGAAGATTTCTATAGTTAAACCAATTTATAAATCTGGTGCTCGTGATAACTTTAACAATTTCAGACCTATATCTAAATTGTCAGTACCCGAGAAAATTTTTGAAAAATATTTATTCACACACTTAAATAAATACCTTTTTCAAAATAATATTCTTTCCAACTCTCAATATGGGTTTCAAAAAGGAAAAAGCACTGAGTCCCTTCTCGTAAATTTTACTAATAAAATAAACAATCTGCTAAACGACAGATATCATGTTCTTGCACTATTTATCGATTATTCTAAAGCTTTTGATACCCTTGATCACAAGATATTACTGCGAGAATTATCAAATATAGGAATTACTGGCAATGTATTGAAGTTATTCAAGAGCTATCTGACTGATAGATATTTCATGGTCAACCTGGGTGGCAATCACAGTGAATTACACAAAAATGATGATTTTGGTGTACCACAAGGAAGTATTTTAGGCCCGATTTTATATAACATCTATGTAAACTCAATTTCCAGTGTAATTAGTCATGGAGAAGTACTAACGTATGCAGATGATACTGTTCTGATAGTTGGACATAGAGATTTGAAAACAGCCCAGCAATTGATCCAACTGGATTATAACAGAATCCTAAGATGGTCCCACGACAGACATCTAATTGTTAATAGAAAAAAAACTGTATTAATGCACTTCAAGTCTCCCCATCTGAGATGCAATGAAATACCAACAGTATCAAGTCATGACTGCCATTGCCTTTATTCAAATGCTTTTCTAACTTGCAAATGTCCGCCTCTAGATCTAGTGAATAGCACCCGTTATCTTGGTATTATAATTGATTGTAGCCTGAGATGGAATCCTCATATCGATCACATTGCAAAAAGACTTCAAGCGCTAAATGCAAAAATTTATTATCTGCATAGAAACATCACTCCCGACTGCTTGTATCTAATTTATAAGTCACTGATGGAACCTATTGTTAGATATGGAATTGAAACATGGGGAAGTGCAGCAAATTATCTTTTAAAAAGAATAGAGCGAATCCAACTGAGAACATTAAACTGTATAACAACCAGAATCCCTGTCTTTAATATTGATCCTAACAACCTACAAAACATCTATATATTTTACCATACCCTATCACCCAGAAATTTTTACTTTTACAAACTTATAACACTTTTTAAATGTAATTTTCAGTATAGATTTCTTGCTCCTGCCGCACCTTACAACTTGAGATTTCCATTAATATTCCTAGTCCCCAGATTCAATAATGTATACGGCAAAAGATCCCTCCACTATGTTCTTCCCTACTTATTCAATAGACTTCCCCAAAATATTCGAGACTACACTAAAAAGGACATAATGATGTATCTTAATATTAATGCGAACACACTAAACTTATAATTTATTATATACTTAGATTATCTATAATATATATTATTATTATTATTACTATTATTTGGCTACACAATTACCAGCGAGTTTTTATATTATTTCTAAGTTCTGGCTGGCTGAAATTCTATTTTTCTCATTGTTGACACTGCCGCCTGCCTCAGCGATGAAATGTTTTATCAAGATAGTGTGAAACAATCCTTCTTTCTATTTTTCTTCTTCTTTTTCATACTTTTCAGTTGATTTTTCTTATTCAACAAACTTTGTAATGTTATTTTTTAGTTTATACTTTCCTGTTTTTATTACATTACATATTGTCTTTTTCTTTATTTATTTCGAACTTCGAATGTCATAAAAATTCCTAGTAAATTTACCTAATTATGTTCTTAATATTGTTTTTGTGATTGGGCACCCGCCGAAAAACCTACAGGTTTGGCAGGACCCTAAATTGTTTTTTTTTTGAAATTGTGAATAAAATTTATTCAATCACTTTGATTATTGACTACAATTATATGATTTCTTTCTTCAATCTCAGCTCGAAACCAGAAGCTTAGGGATGAAAATTTGAATGTAACTTGATATAATTTCTATCTAAATTAAGAACTTTAGTATTTACTTGTGATTCATGTAATGACATCATGTAATGATTCATGATTCATGTAATGACATCAAGATAATGGGACCGAGCTTCGCTCTGGAGTACAAAAGCATAAAAAATTTATTACAAAAGAAGAAATTATAATATTATTCATAATTCATACAGAAATGTTCTATGTAATCACAGTAAATTGAGATTAATTCCCAGAAGAATGCGAAAATTTCCCTCACAAAGGCCCGGTTGCACAAAAGCCGGTTGAATTTTAATCCTGATTAATTTCACATGAACCAAATCAGAGAAGACCATTTCAAAAAGATGGATCTACTGGACTTAATCAGGATTGAAAATAAACTAAAAATAGTCCGGATTAGGAATTAACAGTCAGGACAACTGGCTCTCTCAAGGCCATGGCTGCATAGAAACATAGAGAAACAGAGGAACCAATACAACAGAAGCTGAAGAAATTAGTTGCATTTCTATCACCTCACAATAAACATCAATTCAACTACCAAATGTTTGGGGAGATTGATTTTAAATTTATTTTGCTATCATCCGATCACTTTCTGTACCTATTCTTCCAGATGTTCCATGAATACTGCAATGTTTCAAAATAAGATCACTAAATTTGGTACCTCAACTACAGCTATTATATAATCTTTTTCACTTGCGCACACTACTTTCTTTCTCACGTTTTCAACAGAGTATGGAATCTTTTTTTGATCAGCTGCTAATTGAGGGACCAATAATCCTTTCTGAAAGAGCTTCAGCAATTTTTCCCAGAGTTGAGACCTGCTCCAAAATATTTTTCTCATCGCAAACGTACTCTATCCCTGATTTGATAAAAAAATGTTAGAGGCGTTTTCGAGATCCTTCAGGCATACATACATATCCACAAACACACATATTTAAACAGAAATTGTTCGCTTAGTATAATTGACTCCAATGTTTATGATTTCATTTAATGAGAGCTTATTTCACATAACAATAACAACGGGTATAAATGTCAAACATAATTGAAATCGAAACTAATAACAACTGGCATAAAAAGCGAAAATGGCAATCATAATTTTGAAATCGAAACAGTAGCTATCATCTTATCTCCATCTGATCTAATGTAAACAAATTGTAGTAAGATTCACATCAATGTGTCAGCATTATTTGAATGGGGAGCATTGATGCTATTAATGAGGTATACTGACAGTTTCAAGTGAATATCAACCTGACAAAATCATTAATTTGGTTGCCAGTTAACAACTGTTTCGAAGAGGTACTCTCTCTAGATTATAGTTCAATATTAACATATGGTATGGACATTCCAATAATTATAATTAAGAGATTGGAATAAGAAGAATATACATGCTAAAAGACAAACTTTAAACCCTTAAAAACCACCCTTAGAGTTAAAATATCGCCAAAAGATTTATCAGTGAGCACCTAGGACAAATAAGGAAGCTATATTTCAAGTTTTGTTGCAATCCATCCAGAAGTTTTCCAGAAATCGTGATCAGTGAGTCAGTGAGATAAGAATTTTATAAGTATAGATAAGAAGATGTTAAAAGATGATGTTGTATTTTTATTTTTATCTTGTTCAATGTAAACTTTTAATGAATAAAGTGTAATTACTGTTGAGGTCATTTGAAATTGTACTCATTTGCTCATTGACTGCCAGATGGCAGGAGAGTTTCTATAATTCTATATCAACTATTACTCATCAATTTATCCCTTAGGCATCGGCCGGTTCGAGAGTGTCAGTGTGAATTCAGCTCTCTTACTGCTAGCACTCCCTGTCGAGGCTTTAAGATTCAGGAAATTCATCCTGAATCTGCTTAAATATTCGTGTCATTTAATATCATAGAAAATTCGGCCTATACAATTTATTCGTGTACATAAATTTATTGCATTTTCGTTTTACGTGGAAAGTTACTCACGTTTTGTAATAGTTACAGTATTGAAAGTGAATGCCAGAACGCAAGTTTAGTTTTTTGTTTCTATTCATATTCAAATCTTAGCGTTAAATATCCAGACAGTAAATTCCATCCTAGAACCAAAGCAACCGTATTGAAAGCAACCTTACCTGAAAGCAACCAATTTCATCAATTCCGTCGCAGTGCGAAGGCTTAGAGGAGTTAGTAGAGGAGGGTGAAGGTGACGGTGGCGGTGCAGCCTGAGGAGGTGCCTGTGGCAGAGCGCGTATCTGGGGTGGCAGCTCTGAGAGGGGCGCCGACCTCTTATCAATGTGCGACTGGTGCGGCTCTTTTGAAAGGGGCGCCGACCTCTTGTGGATGTGCGGCTGATAGCCATAGCTGTGCAGGTCTTTCAGGTTGGGGGGCTCCTCGCCCGCGACGGGGGTCCGTTGAGGGGGCCGGCGACCCCCTGCGGTGGGGAGCACTGCGTCTGGGTAGAAGATCTCAGCCACTAGTAGGCTGATCCAGCGTGGGGACGACAGGCAGCCGCCTTCCATGTAGAAGCACTTGCTTTGTCTGTCAATCAATCGTAACAAATAAGGTGATGAATCATGGATAATAAATAAGAATATATGTATAAGTAAAGGATCATTTATTAGTTTCAATATAATTATGCTAAAGGTAAACCTTATTTCTCTCTCCCAATCATTTGATAATATAATGTGATATTTGTCGAAATAAAAAATATATGGATTCCATAACAGCTGTACTCATTGTGAGTTGGTTGATATTTTTTCTAGATTTCTATTTTATGGAATAGCACAACATTCTCTAATTTATTTTGATCTATTCATTCAGTCAAATATATTGACATATGAACATATTGACCTGTCAGGGATTGAACCCGAGACAACTAATTTACAAAAAATACCCTCTTGTGTCTTCATTACGACAAACTCAATTACTCAATTAAATAAAAGAATGTGTATACAACGTATATAATTATACGCATGATTTTCAACCTAATTTACTCTCTCAAAATGAATTTATTTTACTGAGTTCGTCATGTTACAAAACAATTGAAGAGTTGTGTTTAATTGTAGACACTCACACGCGCCTACAGAACCGTAGTCACTTGGACAGTATGCGTGACGTAAATATATAAAACAAATATGTAGCCTATTATCTCTATTTCATTGAGTAGCGGTGACCTGAACAAGGTTTCATCGGGGAAACAATTATTGTCAATACTCACAAGCATCTAGTGACTTCGACAGTCTGCGTGAAGTATCCCTCGTAGGGGATCTGCACGACGTAGCGCCAAATGCCCTGGTAGTTGCGGGCGAACACAGGCGTCGCGTACTCCACCTTGGCAGGGCAGGGGGTGGGGGGTCCGGCCACCGGGAGGCTGCCCTCTCCTCATCACAAATTGCATTACATTACATACACCATGAAAATGTATTTGGAGGTACTAATAATTATTTATAAAAACAAAACTTAAGCCTATTAAGTGCATGTAGCCTACAAACATGCAAAACAAAAAACGAACAGAAACCTAGATACAGTGCAACAATGCAAACATGAATAGGAACATTTTGCTACATAGTATAGTGTCTCGTGTGCTACAAACAATGAAGGGTGAAAATTATAATATACCTAAGGTAGGGTATATGTTATACGGTATCTAAAGTGAGGTCCACGTTATTAGTCTATAATGGCAGTATTATAATAACGTATAATAACGTTATTATAATGGCAGTATACGATTGACAATAGTATGTTGCTATCGTTGTCTATCATGCAACGAAGTAGATAGCGCCATTTCTCTCCAGCTTTGCAATGTTGTCAGTTGGCCAGATTTTTTTACTTTTGACAGTTACTGGACTTGCCTGATGAAGGAACAAATTGCTTTGAAAGATAAACGATTTCGACTTGATTCGGAGTTTTCTGTCTTGGATGGAAATCACTAAGAAGTTGCATTTATCCAAATGCTAATAGTCCAGGATGTACAGATGTAAACAAACGATTCTCCAGCCACCATTTTTATTCTTCATTCTACCAATAAAATACTTCAGTATACATACACAAGTTGTATAATTGATATAAAATGTATTTTTGAATAAATGAAATGATTTTTAGATATTATAACGTATCAGAAACACAAATTTAGACTTCGTCCATGCTTCAGTTAGGCTACTTTCACACGATAGGAGACATGCAACTTGAACACTGAACAGTGTTCACGTTTTTTTGTCGAAGTACATTGAGTCAAATCGTGTCTTTCACATGGTGACTCCTATCCAGGAACCTCGTTTTGTCACGTCTTTTCCCCTCGAGGCAAGCAGAGGCAAGATCTAACAACTACGCCGACGTTTGCTCAAAGTATGACTCATCACTTTTTCTCAAAGTCTAACTTCCTTAAAAATATAGATAGAAGATTTCTGATTTCGGATTTGGATTCAGCGACCCCAAATTCTTCAAAGCGTAAGTCCTGTTTTCGAAAATATCTGAAAACAAGGAAGTTATGGCTGTTTTTAATAAAGCTTTCTATTATCATATAATTATACGGTAAAAACGAACAGGTACTGTACTATACAGTACGTAAGTACTGTAGCTATTATAATACAACTTACACTGTATTCGTGTAGGGAATTTGGTAGGATATTTATCTTGATTTCTGAAAATACCCCAAAATAAGAGAGTAAGATAACTTTGAAAAACCAAAGTTTTCCTGCCGATCGAAGAAACATTAAAAATTAGTCTAAGACATATTATGTCTTAGACTAAAAACGTGTAACAAATATCAGATCACTATTCAAGCTATCAAGCTTTTCATAAATTTATTTGTCTCCTCATGGCAGAATGTTTGCGCCCAACGTTTTCACTTAAACATTTCTGTGATTAAATTGTGATAGAGCACATTATCGTATTGATCTTCTAAATCCAGTTACATGTACATCGATTTTTGTAAAATTGATTTTCTACCGTTCTTATGAATTCTAAGAATTCTATGAATTCTAAGAATTCTATGAATTCTTCATACAGGTTCAGCACAACTTCTTAAATAACATTATGTTTGCTTCAACAGAATTCATAAGGACGACAAAACATCAAACAAAAAAAACGCTTTCTGAGTAACTGGTTTTAACAAAGCATGGCTTCATGAAATACAGTATGATAATTTAGAATAGTTGGTACAATGGTTATGCTTTTCGCATTATGGCAGCACTGTGCTTGCTCACTCACTTCTCCAGTTGACACTTGTTGACTTGTCAGTTGTTTACTTGACTTGACTTTGACACCTGTCATTACGCGATGTCTGAGTTTGATGTGGAGCTGTTGATTACTGCAGTTTGCAACCGACCTGCTCTTTGGGATAAAAGTCTTGACATCTACAAGGACCGGAATGAAGTCGCCAAAAGTTGGATGGAAGTTAAAAAGAAATAGTCAATAATTGCTGGTAATTTAAAGTGGTATTCAACGATTTGAACCTGATAAATTGGATTGTTGAATGACAACTGAAATTTAGTGAATTTTACTGTACAACATTCCTTTTCCTCCTATTTCATTGGGTGATGAGTGGAGATGATTTATGATTTCATATTTGGATTCATCTTTTCATAGTTCAATATTTTTTTGGAAAACTAGAACTTTTAAAAATTGAAAATGTTTATGTTTAAACTTCTCAGGTGTTCAAAAACTTCTTGAAACCTTTGCCTGTCCCTTTGTGAGGCAGGAGTATTATTATCTTAGTACGTTTACTATATAATCACATGATAATGGAAAGCTATATTAAAAAAAGCTATAACTCCCTTGTTTTCAGGTATTTTTGGAAATGGGACTTACGCTTAAAAGAATTTGGGGTCACTGAATCCAAATCCGAAATCAGAAATCTTCTATCTATATGTTTAAGGAAGTTAGACTTTGAGAAAAAGTGATGAGTCATACTTTGAGCAAACGTCAGCATAGTTGTTAGATCTGTCGGCTTATTCGTAAGATCCCCATATGAAAGTACAGGAGAGCAAAATATGAAATATGATCTTCAGTAATATGATCTTCCAGGAGCAAGGACTCTTCCGTGTGAAACTGGCCATAAGCTGCGTTTACACTGGAGTTGATAACATGAGCTATTAACAAAAAGTTATCAACTTGACTAAATCAACAAAAATTTCTCTTAACAAAAGTTGATAACTCCTGTTTTTAACAGGAGATTCCTTGTTATTAACAAGATTTATGTTATTAAATGGAAAAGACTAAGAAATTGTCAAAAAAACACAGATTTATTGATACTTAGAAATTTCTTTGTCTTTTTCAATGAATATGAATGATTATCACAATATCAACTTCTCAACTAGGTACACGAAAAGATTCATGTTATCCATCGAGAGTCGGTAAAGATCAAAGGAAATGTGTTATGTTAATAACAAAAGCCTCTTTTATCGCCAGAACTTTTGTTAATAACAGGTCCCTATTTTCCCTGCAACCCCCTCGCGAAACATCCCTACCCAACAACTACAGCTATTCCCTACCAACTACAGCTGCAGACAAAAAACGTGACAAAGTTATTAACATTTTTTGTTGATAGCAAAACTAGCAGCCAAAAGAAAAATTTATTAGCATATGTTAGAAACATTAATTTGTTATCAACTCTTAGCCCAGTCAAATAGTCATTATAATGTGGCCCGACCAAACAAAAATTAAGATAATTGATTTTATTGTTTTAATCGGTCCATTTGGGTATTAGTAAGAGTAATCTATTGTTTCCCACCAAAATTTCTGAAGGCATAACTTTTGGCAACCTGAAAACCAAGAGATTTTGGTACTTTTTTCAGTTTTTTCACGATATCTGCAAAACCAATTGTTCAATCAATATTTTTGCTCTATTATTTTTTGAAGAAAATTAAATTCTCTACAATTTTCATTGCCTAAGTGTTTTTCTCTCTCCAATAGGATGCGAGTTATAGCTCGTTGAAAATTGTTAATTTTTTTCAACTTGACGAAAAATTGCTAAATCAATGTTTTTTCCTTTTCACTTCTTATAAAGTGGTATGTGGTATTTTTTTATCGTAATTAGAGTATTACTAAGTTGTCAATACAATCACTAATGATAGAGTTGGAACAAAAAAGGTATATTTTAGGGTGGTGATTTAATTTATGAGACTCATAATTTGGCGCTAACTTCTTTTGGGTGAATTCAGACCAACTGCTAATTGCTAAAAACGGTCATTGTTGGAAATAAAAAGTGCACGTTATACAGTGTTATAGTGTGAAAATTATAAAGTATTCACTAGAGTAGATTTCATAAAAATAGTCCTATTGAGGATGAAACAGCAGAGTGCCTCCTCAACACCCCCCCCCCCTCCACAACCTTTAAACACCAAACGACGTTAAAAGTTCATCAGGTTCAAATATGAAATATGAATGTACTTTTATTTATAATCAGCTGATTTGGCAACGTTGCATCAACTCTCACAGGACTATATATTCACTCTTAGGTAAATAGTCCCTACTCCAGTAAGAACTATAGAATCTACTCTAGTGGTTACTCCAGTTTTGAGGAAGTCATACCTATTATTGCTGCCTCTGTGGACGTTTCGATGGGCCAGGTTGTTTGTTGTTTATCTCCTGGTGCTCTGGTGCTTTGCCGGCCTCACTGTCATTATCATTTTCAGGGTTGCCAGAGTCCGGGGACAGGTCATCTTCATTCTTAAGGTTTGCCACCACCATATTTTCGCAGTTTACCTCATCGCAATTTTTGCAGATGGGTGAACATTTCAGTCCTGCTTTGATGAATATATATGCCCTACTGCATCCAGTCTTACATTAGCAGGACACAATGTGCTGAAGAGACTCTGGTGCAGGCTGCTGTGACATTAGTGTAGGCTGAAGAACACTGCCATCACCACTCACAGACCACCAACATGTTTTAACTTGCTGTCAAGATTGGATTAGGAGGTAACAGTGGCAGAAGTGATGACGTACAGCATCCTCAGTTGGTTGAAGTCTTGGGAGGCTATGTTCACTCCCAGAAGCAGATTTGACAGAGAGCTGGTTGAGGGTTAAGTCTCACACCACTGTACAGAATCTTTAGGAAAGTTTCTCCTGCATCCATCACCTCCTGTTGGGTTCCATTAGGTTTGTTGAAAATGCTTACTGTGTCCTCCAGTTATGGGTGGGTTTTGAGTGTAGAGCATAACTTGAATTTTCTTCGGCCGAAAAAGGCAGATGTTGTGTCACAATCACTTATGATGTAAATGAAGAGTATGTGGCTGTAGGATTTGGGTGAAATAGCATAAAAATTATTATTGTAGATTTAGCAAGCATTTCATCACCATTTCGTTGAATTATAGAAGTTTATATAACTTTCTGTGTAATTTATAGTAAAATAACTTTTATTCCACTTATTATTGAAATCTAGGATCCAAGCAAAAGTACTATGTTATCTATTTGAATGAATTAATCTAATTTTATCTTTAACCACACACATCATCCCACTTCTGCCATCTTTCTCTGGGAACCCCAAATGACAACTGACTTGGCTCCTTTACAATAAAAAAACTATCTCATTTTTCATGCATTAAGAGCCAGTAAGATTGTCACTGACCTTATGAGCAACATGATAACACCATTACCACGATAAATTAATACCATAGACGAATTGAAAAGAGGAAAAAATGAAAAATGGAAAATGAAACGTGAATTTAGCAATTTCTCTTAAAGTAGAAAAAATTATCAATTTTCGACGAGATATAACTCATTTCCTATTGGAGATGGACGATATACCTGAAAGTGAGTTTATAGTCCTGTGAGAGTTGATGCAACGTTGCCAAATCAGCTGATTATAAATAAAAGTACATTCATATTTCATATTTAAACCTGATGAACTTTTAACATCGTTTGGTGTTTAAAGGTTGTGGTGGGGGGGGGGGTGTTGAGGAGGCACTCTGCTGTTTCATCCTCAATAGGACTATTTTTATGAAATCTACTCTAGTGAATACTTTATAATTTTCACACTATAACACTGTATAACGTGCACTTTTTATTTCCAACAATGACCGTTTTTAGCAATTAGCAGTTGGTCTGAATTCACCCAAAAGAAGTTAGCGCCAAATCATGAGTCTCATAAATTAAATCACCACCCTAAAATATACCTTTTTTGTTCCAACTCTATCATTAGTGATTGTATTGACAACTTAGTAATACTCTAATTACGATAAAAAAATACCACATACCACTTTATAAGAAGTGAAAAGGAAAAAACATTGATTTAGCGATTTTTCGTCAAGTTGAAAAAAAAGTTAACAATTTTCAACGAGCTATAACTCACATCCTATTGGAGAGAGAAAAACACTTAGGCAATGAAAATTGTAGAGAATTTAATTTTCTTCAAAAAATAAATGAGCAAAAATATTGATTGAACAATTGGTTTTGGAGATATCGTGAAAAAACTGAAAAAAGTACCAAAATCTCTTGGTTTTCAGGCTGCCAAAAGTTATGCCTTCAGAAATTTTGGTGGGAAACAATAGATTACTCTTACTAATACCCAAATGGACCGATTAAAACAATAAAATCAATTACCTTAATTATTGTTTGGTCCGATGTACTATTTGATTGGGCTACCTGGTGTAAACGCACTATAATTTGTTCACATTAGATCAGATGAAGATCATTAGGTTAATGATCACACCTGTTTCAATTTTAAATTTTTTAAAGACATTTTTTCCCTTTTATCCCGGCTGTTATATTATGTGAATACCCTCATTAAATGAGATCATATTATATTGGAGTCAATTATATTGATAACATAAATCTTGTTAACTAGAAGTTCTGAGAACAGTAGACCTCGCACTCAGTGAGTTACATTGACCTTTTGTTATGTTTTCTCAGAAATTAATAAATAATTTATCAATTAAAAATGTCTAGAAAAAATCCTAGATAAACATAGAGCTTTCTGTTCTATATCGTACAGTGACGTGTCGTCCGGAATGTGAGTGTGAGCACTGTTATCAGGTCTGAATGCAACTGTCTACAACATTGATGGAAAGATACAATTTTCAAGATGTTCGATGTTTTTGAACGGGTAGTATTATAGTCAACTGTCTACTAACGTTGATGGAAAGATACATTTTCAAGATGTTCGATGTTTTTGAACGGGTAGTATTATAGTCCACTAGACAGCTGATTTATGATGAATAATTCTATAGTCTGATTTTTACTCTAATATTGGCGTATGAAGGAGGTTCCTTTTTCCTTTTAATAGGCCTATTATCCTTGAAATGCAAAATTTCCAAAAAACCTTGTATATACTTCGACGCGCAATTCAAAAAGGAACATACCTGTCAAATTTCATGAAAATCTATTACCGCGTTTCGCCGTTAATACACAACATAAAAACATATAAACATTTAAACATTCAACATTTAAACATTTAAACATTTAAACATTTAAACATTTAAACATTTAAACATTTAAACATTTAAACATTTAACATTTAAACATTTAAACATTTAAACATTTAAACATTTAAACATTTAAACATTTAAACATTTAAACATTTAAACATTCAAACATTTAAACATTAACATTTAAACATTTAAACATTTAAACATTTAAACATTTAAACATTTAAACATTTAAACATTTAAACATTCAAACATTCAAACATTCAAACATTCAAACATTTGAACATTTAAACATTTTAAACACTAAGAGAAATGCCAAACCGACGACTTGAATCTTAGACCTCACTTTGCTCGGTCAACAAGGATTTTTCTGTTTAAACACGAGTTATTAACTTTTTTTAAGATAAATTTTCGACGATTCAGTCAATTTGATAACTTTTTGTGAATAACTCGTGTTATTAACTCTGGTGTGAAGTAAACGCAGCTTTCTACCAGTAACTAATAGAAGGCCTACTGATACCGATATAAATTATATAAAGGCTATTTCAAAATTATTCCCATTGAAATTATTATCTTATTATAAATAGGATTTATATTTTTATTTATTTTTTAGTCCAAATTTTCAGTCCAAATATTTGAAAACATAGACGTTCTAATATAGATTATTAACAAACCAAATTGAATATCAAATGTAATATTACATTTTTTCTCGATTGGAATCGAATCTTCAATTCGAGATCTATAAAACTTTATAGTAAATATCAGAGTAATCGATTACGGACAACTTTTTGACTGAGAATTTATTATCGTAAATGATTGTGTTGCATGTTCCATGGTGTCACCGAGGCTGAGTTGACAGAATTAACAGATAAATGGATTATTTAAATAGAAATGATATATAAAAATTTAAAATAATAGTTTCAAAATAAAGTTTTATTGAGAACAAATATAAGATGTGAATTCTAAACTTGTAATTTATAAATTTTTTGGTGACGTGTCCGTGACATCGACACTGATTTTGAGATGTGGTTTTTGTCCTGACTTGTAGCTTGGCTTCTAGCTCTCTAAAAATATGGCTGGCTATGTGTGTTGTAATTTGGTGCTCTTTGAATATTTTTCTGTTTAAGTGAATTTATTAATGTTTTAAATTGAGTTTTGAACAGTTTATAGTGTTCTATTTTGTCTATAGTTTGTTTATTGTGTATACAAGCCTATAGCCATTGTTTTCAACTATATAAACTGGATAAGTATTTAGCTCGTAGTGACTTTAGATGCTTGAGTGTGTAAGATATTGTTCTTTGTGTATTTGTAAAGTATATTGCCAAAATTCTTCTGAAGATTATAAGTTCATTTGCTCTAAAAAACTGGATTTCTCATTCATAGGCGATAGATCCATTCATAGTTTATCAAGAATCTATTACATTGGAGCCGATAACTATCCTTAGGTTAATAGGTGTGAAATGCTATCCAACCGATTTAGGAGAAATTGGTAGCACGACAAATGGTATGCCCTGGTGTGGGACTCAAACTACAAAATATATCCCTGGTTGTAAAAAATTATTGGTAGGATAGATATCTTGATGAATCATGAATGGGAGATGCTGCTGAGTGGGAAATCGGTTCGAGAAAGTTCAGGTTCTAATGAGTAAATATTTTTTACGCAGTAGCAAAATGGAGAACAATAAAAATAATGAAGTTTTATCCAGTGAAAACATTCAAAACTTAGATGAAGAATCACAAGATTTAGACCTAACCTTAAACAATGACTCAAACGATAGTGTAGCTGTAAGTGAAAACGTTTCAAATGTAACAAGTCATGAAAAAGTAGTAGAAATATCAAATGAAACAAGTATGGTAGGAGCTAAAAATGATATAAATATTATAGCATTTCTAACACAAAGATTTGATAATTTGAAACAAGAGCAAAATGCTAGGTTTGATGAGCAAAATGCTAGGTTTGATGATATGAAGCAAGAATTTGCTAGCATAAGACTAGATCAGGTTAGTACAAAGCGGGAAATAAAAGAGATAAATGACACATTAAGTAAAAACCACAAAGAAATAGGTCATCTACAGCAGAAAACTAATGATCTTGAAACATAAATGTTAGATGTAGAAAAATCAATGCAAAATAAAATCATTCAAGTTTCTGATAGGGTCAATGAGGTTAATGAAAGAGTAAATAAGAATAAGATCATAGTTGAGCAACAAAATATGACACAAAATGCTATCAATGCAGAAAATAATGAAAGTATTAAGCATGTTGAAAAAGAGGTTGTAGAATTAAACGAAAAAGTAAACAAGGAAATCAAGGTATTATCCTCTTTGAAAATAGATTGTCAAGAAAATACAGCTGCTATAACTGAGGTTAGAAAACACATAAATAAAATTAACATGTCAACAAACCCGATGTGTAATCATACTGGTAACAATAGTAATTTCGATAGGTTTGAATTCCAAATGCAAATTGACAAAAAGAATCCAATGCATTTCTTAGTAAACTTGACCGAGTATCTTGAGAGAAATGAAATCACAAACTGGATCAAAATTAAGGGCATTTTGGAAAACAATTTTAATTCAAATTTTGCTCATCGTGATTGGTGGATTTTCATCCGTTTTGATGTAAATAACTTTGAAGAATTTAAAGAGAAATTCATTGCTAGAATGTGGTCAGACGACATTCAGTCATCTGCTAGAAATGATTTGAGATTTGGAAAATATAAGCCAAACTTATCTAAGAATCATGTCAACAAATCAGATTATTCTGATCGAGTCTAATAGATTTCTAGATTTCTCGCGAGATACGGTAAGCTGATTTATGACACAGCTGATCTCCCACACAGGCACACTCATCTTCTGTTATCGACAGACAACGAAATTATCATCTGTTTTTCCAAGGATGAATTATCCTCTCCATGTCCTTCAGGGAGTTTTCCCAGGGATGAGACCTAGTGCTATCGAATTTTTATATTATAAACCTACTATGCTCCAAATTTCGTGAAAATCGTTAGAACCGTTTTCGAGATCCGTTGGTCATAAATAACCATAGATCAATATAAATAAACAAATATAAAAATATTTATATAGAAATTGCTCGCTTAATATAATAGGATAAAGCTATTTTACATCCAATGGGCCATATGAATAAAGTTGAGCATTTGCTTATGCTTCTAAAATATGGAGCATTTGCTTCATTTTCTATGAATAAACGTGAGCAAAACCTTTTGCTCATGCTCATCAAAAAAATAGTTTGAGCATTTGCTCAAAAGTAAAAGCTTATACTCAAAATTGTATGAATAAACTTGAGCATTTGCTCAACTTTTGAAGCAAATGCTTCAAAAAAGGTGAGTCTAGTCTAGAGCAGCTTATCACCTTTTGCTCATAGTAAAATGGCTCAACTAATTCGTATGAGGAAGAGGAAACTATACCAGATACGATCACAACCAATAGTTGAGAACTATAAAACTCTTTTTAGATTCAACCATGATATATATCACCATTATTCCTACAAAAGATAGAACTATATAAAGATAGCCATCACAAAATAGGAAATAGGCATTTAAGAAGATGAGAGTGTAGACGATTATAAGAAGGCTATTGATATTATAAGAATATGCTGAGGATTATTATAGAGATGACATTTTTTCACGCTATTATTTCAAAATTCTAAACTCAACTAACCTAAAACTCTATTCATAATCATAAATAGAAAATGGAGCAGATGACGCAAACACAAGCGGTGTTAGCGGTGCACCCTACTTGCATATTTAGCGCTTCCATAAGCTATAAAAACAAATTAAGGCTACAAAAGCGAATCAGCTGATGAAAAATCTTCAAAATACGTTAGCATTTGCTCCAGAGTTCAGGAGCATAAGGTAAGAGTATAAGGTAAAGCTTATTCATATAAAAATGAGCAAATGCTTCTGCTCATGAGCAAAACCTTATGCTCCATGCTCTTGCTCATGAGCATTTGCTCTGGTTTTATTCATATGGGCCAATGACTACTATGAAATATAAACTAATAATAATAATAATACTGATTGACCTGGCTGGCTCAGGACTAGTGTCAGAGTTTTCAGATCGCAGTTGATCAAATTTAGGGCCTCTGACATGACCTAATGACTGCTTTTATGGGCAGCCGGGACCGATGGCTTACCGTGTCCATCCGAAATACGGGAGTATGAGCCTAGAAAAATGTCTTGCCCGGGCTGGAATTCAAACCTGGACCTATGGATTATAAACTATGAACTAAATTATTATATTTTGAACGATGCTATGATGAAATGTGATTAGAATTACAATGATATAAATTGCATTGTATCTATATAGATAGGCAGAGTTTGAATAAATAACAGCTACCGATTTTGGAAGAGGATATTGAATAATAGTCTTCATAATAGACCTACTCTACCAACACTGACAACAATACCTGATGATTTAAGACATGCTATTCATTATCAATATTTGGGAATAGAATAGTTTTGGGCAAAGCCTGCTATTCTTTCCCAATTATATTTTTATGATTTGTGATTGTATCCACAAATGGATAAATAAATTATTCAGAACCAACCAATATTCTCATATTATGCTAAAATAGATCAGAGTGGCCCAAAAACCTTGTATTTTCGATTAAATCGATATTTTCAGAATTTCTTTTTTAATAGATCAATAATACTATGAAGAATCTATCCTCTAAATCTCAAGGATTTCTCTTTTTACCGAATTTTAAATGTTTTGTCCCAAAAATTCAAATTTTAGGCGCTCATATCTCAAAAAGTAATGATCGGAAAAAAATGTTTTCCTGAGAAAACCTTTTTATTTTGATAGCTTGATGATATACCAACCAAAAAACTTTGAAAAACATCACCAGTATAAATTTTATTTTTAGCCTTTGCACAACCTTAAACCGACTCTAGCCACGGTTAACACTTCTGCCAGTTCACTCATTCATCAAACTTCTTGTAACATATCCAACATTAAAACTGTACCTTAGAACAAGAATCAATAATTCTAAAATTTGAAATTTTGAGACAAGAGCATTTAAAAAATTGAATCAAAATTATCTACACTCTTATTGAAATGCTATTTTTGTCGTAAAATTATCCATTATGCTATAACTAGTTTTGCAATGAAGAGCATAACATTAATTCTAATGGTCTATTGTAAGTGCTGCTTCTTGCTCATTGATGCGGGGGATCAAGGTTTTGCTAAAATATTTTCATACTATACGAGAATGTTATTTTATTTGAATTCTTTTGTGACAATTTTGCAGTATATTTGCATCAATAGGATTCTGTGTTTCTCTTGAATAAATTCTGATTTATGATTATATGGGTTGAAGTTTGAAAAACCTATTTGTTTACATTTTAAGCGAATCAAAGGTTTTGGTAATCCCTATTGTTTGCTATACTATCACTATGACTGTATCTATCAATGTATTGCTATATTATTTCTTATCCAATTTTGTTACAGTTGCTGTTCAAACGTTGTTTGGTGACATTGCAACTGAAGTGAAATATGGATCGTTGGCGTCAAAATGGCTTCAACAAGCCAGAACAAGGGTGTTGAGAAGGTGAGTGAACATTTTTTTATTGTTTAAAATTACAACGTAAATTATTTAGCGGATCATTTCTAACCGTGATTTTTTCATTGATGAGAAAGTATGGAATAATCATAAATTAGTAGTAGTCCCAATACATCTGGAGAAATTGCAAATCAGTTACTTGAATCTAAGAAGAACTCATCGTTTTGTCCACTTCACCGCTTGCTCCCAATACTCTTTTCGAATTTCTTCTACATGTTTGCCTTTTTGCATCCAATGTCCAATCACTGCTACCCAAAGAACTGTGTCCTTCAAACACAGTTTTTCAACAACCTTTGAAATTCAACGATACATATGCACATATACAGTGAGTCATATGTATGGGAACCCTTCAATTATTTGGAGACTGTTGTAGATATAATACTGTAACAGGATAATAAGTTATTGATAGAATACTCAACCTTTAAATGTACAACTGAGTTCCAACCCCTCATAAGGGGTTTACTTGGGGTTGTAACTGGAATATTTAAAATGTAAACACCCATTGTGTGGTTAATCATATTAAAGGTATTTTTAAAACAAGAAAGATGGCATCAATAAGAATGTTTTATGATACTTGTATCCAAAATGGCGGCTGATTGAAGTTTTAGTTTTTAAAGAAATGAGGGGTTGTAACTCAAATATTTAAAATGTAAACACCCATTGTGTGGTACATAATTTTAAAGGCCTTTTTAAAACAAGTATGATGACATCAATAAAAATGTTCTATGATGCTTTTATCAAAAATGGCGGCTGATTGAAGTTTTAGTTTTTATAGAAATGATTGATAAAAGTAATAAAACTTAAACAACACTTTTTTTAATGAATAACAGAACACATTGAAAAACTGATTATTTATTTAGTAACATGTTTGGTACTTTTTACATTTCATTTCAAAAGATGCTCGAAATGCTCCCCTTCTTTTGTTTGACAGTGTGCCGAACTGTCATAAATGTAAATGAGATGTCCTTATGAAGGCCTAAGTCAACCCCTTATGAGGGGTTGAAATATTCATTTATGTATGTCAAAAGGTAGAGTATTCGACCAATAACGTATCCTGAAAGTTACAGTATGTATATAACAGTCTCCAACTTATAAAAGTTTTTTGCATGATATTTTTCAAATGGCATGGATATCACTCCAAGAACCATATGGTTCCTTGCCCATAAGCTCTTTCGAGGACACCTAGACAAAGCTAGAAGACAAAAATGGCTATATCTCAGTAATATATTATAGGATTTTACAAAATCAGGCATAATTCTCTTGAGAATTCGAAGCTCTGAATTTTACTCATGATACACATCTCCATTGAACAATGATTCAGACAGTAAACTTGAATTTAAAACTTTAATGTAAACATAATAACATACTAAATTTTTAAGGAAAATGTTCATCCACTAAATAAATATGATGATTATTCTTAAAAAATTAAATGCCGGATTACATGGAAACTATGGAGGATTCAGAATTTACTTTGAAGAATAGAATACCGTGGTTGTGGTAGTACTGATGTATGTGTTTTTGGGACACTCTGTATGAGTTGATAAGCTACATAATCAGTATTCTGAGAATTGATTACCGAGAAATTTTATATTTTACTCATAATAACCTATTAAGTTATCCCACTAAACTGTACATTTCATATTTTACAGGTGTAATATTACATTTTTCTTCTCACATTTGAATCGAATCTTCAATTCGAGATCTATGGAACTTTATAGTAAATGTCAGAGTTATCAATAGATGGACAAATTTTTTGACGGAGAATTTATTATCGTAAATGTTTGTTGCATTGTTCCATGGTGTCACCGAGGCAGGGTTAACATATTACTAGTTAAATGGTTTATTTAAATCGAGATATATATAAAAATTTAAAATAACATTTTCAAAATAAAGTTTTATTGAGAACAGATGTAGAATGTGAATTCTAAACTTGTAAATTATGATTTTGAGGTGACGTGTCTGTAATGTTGGAGGCGTTGTCTTCGTGACTTGCAACTTATGTCTTTTTCCTGTTCTGGTTTTCTTCTGAAAACATGGCTGGCTGTTGTGTGTGTAATTTTGTGCTCTGAATTATTGTCTGTTTAAGTGAATTTATTAATGTTTTAAATTGAGTTTTATATAAATTTTTGTGCATAATTAGCTATTAGTGTAATAAAGCCAATAGCCACTGTGTTTCAACTGTAAACTAGATGAGTATTTTAGTTTGTAGTTACTTGAAATAATTAGCCTTAAGATATTTTCTCTTTCTGTATTTTGTGTAATTTCATCTGAAGATTATAAGTTAATTTGCTCTGAAAACTGGATTTCTCATTCATATGCAATAGATCCATTCACAGTTTATCAAGTATCTATTTCATTGGAGCCGACAACTATCCTAGGTTGATAGGTGTTAAATGCTATTCCAACCGTTTAAGGAAAAATTGGTAGCACGGCAAATGGTACCCCTGGTGTGGGACTCAAACTACAAAATATATCCCTGGTTATAAAAAAAAAATTATTGGTAGGATAGATATCTTGATGAATTGTGAATGGGAGATACTGCTGAGTGGGAAATCGGTTCAAGAGAGATCAAGTCCTAATGAATATATTATCTGTGCAGACTAGCAAAATGGCATACAATATGAAAAACATTAAAAATGATGATGAGTTAATAGCTGCCTTAACACAACTGTTTGATAATTTTAAACAAGAGCAAAATGCTAGGTTTGATGAGCAAAATGCTAAGTTTAATGCTAGGTTTGATGATATGAAGCAAGAATTTGCTGAAACATTGAAAGATAGTCATGAAGATGAAAACAAATTGAAGCAGGATGATAGTAGTGTTAAGTTACAAGATCAACTCATTCAAGTTTCTGACAATGTAGGCCTAGTTAATTTTGTTGAAAAAGTCAACCCTAATGAGATAGTAGAATTGAATAAAGAAGTAGGTAGGGAGTTGTCTTCACTGAAAGTCAACTATCACGAAAGTAATATTGCTACATTGAAGGTTAGGAAAACTATGAACAAAGTGAATGTTTACATGAGACAGGTTTCTGTAGAGGTTAGGAACAATGTAAACAAAATGAATGTTGCTTTGAGTCAAGTTGATGAGTTCAACTTTCAACTGAGAATTGAAAAGGTGTATGCTATGCATTCTCAAGTGAACATGACTAACTTTTGTGAGCAAAATGGCTTTGTTGAAACAAATGAACCCATGAATAAAATCATGCTCTTGAAGAAAACAAAACGCAAAGTCTCCATCGATGTATTAGTATTCAAAGGTTGTTTTAAGTTGCTTATTTACAAGATGATGACAGTGAATCACATGATGAAAGGGTATTCCCCAGTACACAATGATTAGGAATCCTGTGTTATGCCGGGATTCAGAATAGCATAATCGCTACACAGTGTATGGTAAGAGTCCATAATTGTGTCTTTTTTCTTTCCTGTAGCCTATTTTCTTGGCCCTTAATCTTTTCAATTTTCGATTCTTTCCTGTCTTTGTGTAATATTCAGTAAATTTCTTCTATGATGCATATCTTAACCAATCTTGTCCATAGTCATTTAAATTTGTATTCTTCTGAAATAATATTAGAAGTTGAAATAGTAGCTTATTTTCCTAATCTTTAATTGTTGATAAAACTTAACTTTTCCAAAATCTATCCATTGTAGTGTAAATAATTGTTTGCTTGCGGTATATTTTTTCATCATGTATTACATATTTTAATCATGTCTATTTTTTTCAGGTATCATATTAGGTAATTAGGTTTTTCAGAGCAATTATGTCCCATGTTCTCATCTTTCATTGCATATTGTGCCATAAGCCATATGTAATTAGGTTATAGTTTTCTTCTGGGCTTTTAACCCATTTTGCATTTTATTTTTTCTTTGCTGTCCAATACTTTGGATTTTTGGTAGACAAGTAGGTGTGATTTTTTTTAGAGGTGTGGGCGTGAACCACATACGGCTGGACTCGATTATCTGACCTACTTGTTTGGGATATAAAAACCTTATGACTGCAACAACAAATGTTTGTAAAACCTTTTGCATACTTTTGTTTTTGTGGTCCGATACTAGAGTCTGCTATCACTTTGCCTTACAGACATCTAGGAACTCTCCACCCAGTCACAATAGTCAACATTTTTTTCCTTCACCAGTTGTTTTTGTGGGAGTGATAGCTCACAATTATAACAAACTAGAGTCATACTTGGAATTTACAAAATTCCATAGTAGTATATTTTATTAAATATACTTCCTCATGAAAGTTCAGTACTGACATGTAGGATAGGCTCTAATTAATCTTTCTCTTCTTTGTATTGTTTTAGGGAATTTATTTACCCAGTTTTCTATTTCTCTTTTTTGTATTTTTTAGGGAACTTATTTACCCAGTATTTCATCTTGATCATCTTTGTATTATAATCTTGAAATGTTTATACTTATTATACAGTCTTTAAATTTTAAATTATTTTAAAAAATAATTGGTTTAATTTAAAACGATGTGTTATATTATCAATTGAAATGAGTTAAAGGTTAAAATTTTTCTAAAGTTTTTTGTGATTGATATTTTTTTTCAAATTTTAAAACTGTTTGTTCTATAAATTTTGATATGATTGATTATCGTTTGAAATGGATGCTGGAGTGTATGTAGAATTTTTAGTGGGGCTTGTTGATTAGAATTTTGCTGGTATGTGATTGTTTTTTGAGATGGAAACCCATTATTGCCTAAAGAAGGAATAACAGAGGTTATGACTTAGAGAGGCAGTAATGAGATAATATTTTTTGTGTTGATTACTTATGTTGATTGCCATAGATGCAAAAATAATGATTAATAATGTTGATTGCCATAGATGCAAAATGATGATTACTTATGAATATTGTTTGCCTTTGAAGCAAAATATTATTGATGTTTTGAATGGTTTCTTGTTTAATGATTGATAGTAAAGTTTTGTCATGAAATGTAGTTTGTGTTTAGAACATTGAAGAGTCGAAATAAACTATAGTATCCAACAAACGATGATTAATAATATTAAATAATTTGCTTTTTATACAATTTTTGAACAAAATTAAAACTAAATAATTTTGAAACCCTGAATGATAAATCATAAATGTGAAATGAACATGCTATAAATGAAATGTTATATTAAATGATAATGAAATGCAGATATATTATGAAATGATTGTGAATAGAAGACCAATTGTCTGAAATTATTGAAATATATATTGAAATTATTTTTTTTGTTGTGATAATCTGATGTTTGTTTTTTACAATTTTGATAATGATACAGGGTGTTATGAAATTCTATTTCTATTTTGAAGAATGATTTTTTTTTTTTAAATTTATCATTGATATGTCCATATTTCACAATTTATGTATTGCTGACTGTATAATAAGATGTTAACAAATTTCAATTTCATATATATTTAAAATTAATTTTATGTGTATTAGATTGTATTGATAGCCTAATCAAAGTTTTTCTTCTTAGTTTATAAGCATTTTAAGATAACAGGTACAGCACAGACATTAACATTGAAATAGTTATCATGTGAATCTCGAAATCAGTAACAAGTGAACGCCATGAAGAGTGTTAAGAACATTTGGGTGATTTTCAAACTAGTGTGACATAACTACGCCAATATCTATGCCTAAATCTACGCTGCGGCCTACACCAATAACTACGCTAATGTCAACACCAATATCAACACCAATAACTACGCCAAAATCTACGCCGATGCCTGTGCTGATGTCAACGCCAATATCTACGCCGATGCCTGCGCCAAAGCCAATATCTGCGCCAATGCTGATGCCAAAATCTGTGCCAATGCTGATGCCAACAACAAAAATCAATGCCAATGCCTGCGCCAATGCCAATAGCTATGCCAACGCCAATATCTACGCCGATGCCTGCGCCGAAGCCAATATCTGCGCCAATGCTGATGCCAAAATCTGCGCCAATGCTGATGCCAACAACAAAAATCAATGCCAATGCCTGCGCCAATGCCAATAGCTATGCCAATGCCAAAATCTGCGCCAATGCCAACAACAAAAATCAATGCCAATAGCTACGCCAATGCCTGCGCCAATGCTGATGCCAACACCAAAATCAACGCCGATGCCTGTGCTGATGTCAATAGCTACGCCAACGCCAATGCCAATATCAACGCCGATGCTAAAGCCGACACCAAAGCATACGCCAATAGCAATGCCAATGCTTATTGCTGACTCTGTATCTCAAACTTCAACACTACTGCATTACCTGGAGGTAATTGCCATCCATATTCACATTCACAACTTTGAATTCAGAAGAACAGTCACAGTATCATGAAAGAATTGATTCAAAAATCCTCTCCTAAATTATTCCTGTATGCAGAACTCTAAACCTTGAAAGCTGAAAATATCAAAAAACCAAACCTTACCTAAATTAATCCTCACCTAAATTAATCCTGTATGCAGCGTCTATCTCTTTTCCAAAAAACGAATTACATTGTCATTTCAAGCCTGAAATGTACATTGTATAATTACAAATATGATACAAAATTGATGTGACTCTGTATTGAATTTGGAATGCAGCCGTCTACTACAAACATGAAGCAATGCTAACTGAGATGTCACCTGTATCGAGTTTGGAATGCAGCCGTCTACTACAAACATGAAGCAATGCTAACTGAGATGTCACCTGTATCGAGTTTGATATGCATCAGTCTACTACAAGTATCAGCCCAACACTACGTGCATCCAGATCAGTCCAACACTAACGTCATCACACTGGAGTCACACTTAACTGAAAATCATACTGAGTGCCTTAACGGACTGTTTTCCAAAATGTGCATCAATAAAATCAACCGCGTCAATAGTGAAAGAAATGAACATTTTTTGATTTATTGAAATTTTATGTGAAAATTAAATGTAACAATTCATCAATTCATTTAAAAAAAAAAAAAAAAAAATAATAATAATAATAAATTTTTCATTCAACATACTAAATTTTTTTTTATGCAATAAAAATTAAATTTTTCTATCTATTAAATTTATGTACAATTTCAAAAAACTATTCTTTACATATTAAACTTTCTGTTGAGATATTTTTCTTTAAATTATAAAGCTAAATCAAAAGTAATATTGATATTCTATATTTTGAAATATTGTTTGGAAACATATAACAAACGCTATTGATGAATTTTTATAATAATTTTCAATATTTTTGGATGACATGTATTGTTTTTTTTCTAGAAAAAATTGTTACTGTTCTCAAATTTAAATTTCAACAATTTTCATTAGGGTCAATGTAAATTTTTTCTTTGAATTTTCAAACAGTAAAATTTTTTTATGTCAAGAGGGGGGTATTTGTAATATTACATTTTTCTTCTCACATTTGAATCGAATCTTCAATTCGAGATCTATGGAACTTTATAGTAAATGTCAGAGTTATCAATAGACGGACAAATTTTTTGACGGAGAATTTATTATCGTAAATGTTTGTTGCATTGTTCCATGGTGTCACCGAGGCAGGGTTAACATATTACTAGTTAAATTTTTTGCTCATAATGATATATGGTACTCTGAAGTTAAGTTTTAAAGAAAATAAACTATATTAGAAGTAATAATTTATTATTGATGTGTTACTCAGATGTATACTCAGCTGTAAATGAACTGTATTCCATTTGAGGTGTTGCAAGCATAGAGGGCTGTTTGAACTATAGCAGATTCAATTTAATTCATCGAATAGCGAGTGACTCATGCACTGCTCCCTCTGAGGACAGTCTGCAAGCTGTTATTAGTTAGCAGTGGTCGATCTCAACTCAGTCAATACAGCTACAGAGACAGTTCATTGACTGCCCTGACAGGAGAGAATAAATAATTAATTTGCCATTCACAGGAGAATTTTAAGGAATATTTCAATTTGAATATATGGATTTCATCTATATATAGAATGTATGGATGTACACTGAGTATAGAAATAGAGTATTAAGGCAATAGTAAGATTGGAGCATCAGTTTGGAAGAATAATTGAATCATGAATAATAAGAATTACAGATTTATTTAAAATTCTGGATGAATTTGAATTATGATTAAGCATTGATATTAGATTGCACTGGCCTTGAATCAGATTCATGATTCGAAGCTGAAACAAGCTTACTTCAAGAAGGCAGTATGCCTTGAATCAGGATTGATTCACTCTGAACATCCAGCTTGAATCAGACTCTAATTGAGCTAGAATCATAATAGAATCGAGCTTGCATTTCGTGAAAGGTGTGCCAGGTGGCCTTGAATGGGGGGATTGCATCCAGCACGCGTTTCAAGCCTGAGTCAAGACTGCATCTCAATCCTGATTCAACTGTGCATCTCAGGCCTGAATCGAGCTCGCACGCGACCTTGATTTTAGCTCGCAGCACCAGCCTGATTGAAGCCTGCATTTCGAGCTCGAAACTAGCTTGAACAATGTATAAATGGACTCTTGAAATTAACTCATTTCGAGCTAAACACATGTGAATGAAATCTTGAATCAAGCCCTCACGTTTGACAAAACGAGCTTGTTTTGAAGTCGATTCAAGTAGATTTTGCTGATTGGGGATAGATCGAATAGCCTACTACATAATGATATCATGTGTACCGTATATTATGATTCCTTGATAATTATTGTATGTTTGAGAGGTTTTACCTGATGAGAGGCTGTTTGGTCCCTCGCCGCGGTGGTGGATGGCCACGTCATCATCACGTCGCTCAGCCGTCATCAGGCTCCCAGGTCCACTCTGCATCATCTTGTACAGCATGCAAAGCCTGCAACAATCCCAAAGTCCACCATTTCTTGAAGAGTACTGGTAAGTTAGGAGAGAGAGAGAGAGAGAAGTAATAGCTCACTTAACCTTATCATGAGATCCACATTATACTTTCAGCATTGATTGAAAATGGATCAATCATGCTATTTATGTGAAATGCTGACTGTAGACAACATAAAGTGGATGTGATCATACTATTAAACAATATTACAACATCATTAGAAGTTGTAGAAGTCAAAACTAAATATTTTCTTAGATTCACACTATTTTTTGGTGTATTTACAACCTTAACATATATAACATAGACTATGTAAACGGTCTAAGTACTAGTGACCCCCTGGCTGAAGAACTTGTTCCAAATAATGCTTCTGATATTCCGTCAACTGTTCTATTGAAAGCAGTACTACTTACTTTACTTTATCTGGCTCTACAGTCCTGGGTGGACCTTGACCTCCTCTACATGACGCCTCCATACATCCTGCTCTTGTGCTCCCTGCCGCCAGTTTGCCACACCTAGCATACGGAGATCTTCTACCACATCGCTGATCCATCTTCTTCTTGGCCTTCCTCTTTTTTGGGTGCCCATCATCCTTTCATCAAGCAGCTTTTGTGGTACTCTTTCATCACTCATTCTTACCACGTGACCCAGCCATTCTATTCCTTTTGCTTTGATACACCTTATAATATTTCTTTCGCCAATTGCTTCATCAATCTCATTGTTAAATCTGGCTCTCCAGTTTCCTTCAACGCAGACCGGTCCCCATATCCTCCTGTACATCTTACTCTCAAAAGACCTCAACGCTATTTCATATTTTATTGAAAGCAGTGGAATGTCAAAAAAGACTCGACCCTCCAGTTAGAAGTAGGTAACTTGCTACACTCGTTCAGTAAATGCACTTCAAAACAAAATAAAACCACACACGACAGCAAAATTTAATTCATTTTGCAAACTTGAAGCCTTCCAGATCCAGTTCATCAGTAAATATTTTACTCACTACAATGAATCGGTTTATTGAACAGATGCTGATGTCGCTCTGATGGCTCAGGCTACTTGTTTTACAGATGGTAAACCATAAGGTGCAATTCCTTAGTGAAAACTCTAGCCGCGTGGCTGGAGCCGTCGCAACCTGTTAACATAGGTAACCAACAAGATTTGAAGAAGGGTCTGAATAATTGGTACAGTGGATTCAAGTTTTGATTCAAGTTTTGGTTCTTGTAAACCTGACTTCAAGTTTGCAATATATTATTTTTTGCAATATATTCATTTCACACAAACGTGTCAAGGAAACTCGAGTTCATAAGGACACTTGACTAAAGTGAACTCTCCTGTAGCGACGACTTGAGCCGCGCGGTTGGAGTCGTCGTAGGTCGTAGCTGGAGCACAAAACCCATATATTTATCACATTCGATGATTCATTAGATATGAATGTAATTCATATTGCGGTTGGAGTTGTCGCTAATGTGGCGTTGAGTCAAGTACCTTCTTCAGGTTTTGTCAATTCAAGTACATGTTTGACTCAATTTGAATCTTGAAGGTACAATCCAACCTACTGTGAGAGTGTGGAAGACAATTTAGATTTAAGTTAGTTATAAGATTAGAGGTACTCTTTATTGTAGAGAAGAACAATAGCCGGCTGTACTTTGAACGACATCGGCCGATGTAGGCAGCAGAACTGCTGCCTCAGCGGTCAGTGTCGTCTTCCTGGTTACAATCCACAACATTTCCACCACGGTATTTAGATGAAAATGGTAGGGGTCACAAAATGTGTGCGCAGTAGCCAGCCAGCTAGATTGCGTCGTCGCCACCAACTGAGGTTTTCAACACCTTTTGGCAATTTATAAAACTTTTTTGTTGAAAACAAATGATTGGTTATAAAATGATGTCAGCTCCACCAGAAATTCAGAACAAACATGCTCGTGACATCCACCGTCTTCTTCTATATACCGTGATTTCCACTGTGTAATTGTCACTCGGAAAGAAAATTAATGTTCTTATTCATTTTCTTTTCGACTGATAATTCTCTGATGAATCGTTTGAGAGCGCCAGCTTACGGAACAGGTTGCCAAGAGTTTTCCACAACCTGTGGAAAATTTCGGTGAGCTCTTGGTCAGTTAGTGGGCAGCTTTCGACAGTAAAGGACGGGTTCCTTAGTGAAAATAGGTGTCGTGACCGTGTTATTGGGAATGGTGTGCGGTGAGTGACAAAAATTCAAAACAATTTTCTTACTTTTGACTTCCGTGGAACATTATTAGAAATTTGAGCAACCTATTTTTTATGTCAATTTTTTTAAATTCTATTCTGTTTTCTGTAACCTGTGACACCCAAAGTTACAGCTGGCAGGTACTTCTCTTGTGTGAATTGATTAGGTTCCTTTGTCAAAAGAATGTATTAATTTACATATGAAAAACAAATCTGAGGATAAATTATAGTTTAATAAGAAGATAATTTAGGATAAATCAAGAAGACATGTGCCGAAATGATTTGTAGGATATAATTGATTTGGTCAAGCGGTCGCATTAGTTTTGCTCTGAGTTGTAAGAGATAAATTATTTATTTCATAAGATTAAGTCCTGTTTTTTTTCTGAAAAGTTTGGTTGTTAAAGTTTTATCGAAATGCTAGTATACGTTACAAAATTTTAGATCAATGTGATATGTCATAATCACCGCGATATTTAAAGATTATAAATGTATTTTAACTGAATAAAGTTTTAGCTTAACCTTTCCTTTTGTTTGCTTGTGTAAATGGTTGATTTGTTAGAGTTGGAAAATTGAATCTGACCCCGGAAGCGAATTTATTGCGGAAACAGTGATTCAGTTATACAGTGCAGAAACAATACAGCTATTCCTTTTTTTTAAATGTATTAAATTAAAATGTATCCAGAAAAAGGTCTTTGTAATTCATAGAAAAGTGTACAGTAGATTAATAGAGTCGACTCTGGCCCTTAGTGGTTCCCATCATATTTTGTATTCACTATCCTTTACCAATTCAAATCTGAACTAACCTAAAATCTTTTTTTTTTGTAACTTTGTCAATACTTTAGAGTAGTTTGATTTTGCGGGTCCTGGAGCAGACCTAGTCAGTAGCATAATATTGCCCATTCTGCCCCCCCTAAAAAGGGAAAAGGTTTCCTTGCATTTTTGGCAATTCTTTGATCTTATACCAAACCAACATGAAAACAATATAATTTTTTTCTGTTCCATTCTTTTGTTGGAAAGTTTGAATTTCAAATTTGGTTGGAAAATTTAATTTTTTTTTCTTAAAATAAAATGTTTGTTTTATTTACATTTAAGTGTCAACTCTAATCCTAGGATAAGACTGTGAAGTGATTCATTACATTGTAGTTTAAGTGACAGGAATCAAATTTAAGGAAGTATTTCCCCAGAGGAAGGGCGTAGATTATAACATCTGACTTGAACATCTGTGTTTCTCTGCCTACCACCCCACCTGTATTCGGTTACATAATTTGGTGTCAGGTGTGGGGTGGCTGCAACAATGGCCACTGAAGAGGAACGAACCATGGAAGAGCTCCACAAGAGGGTGGCCCAGTTGATGACAGAGAGAAACGCCCTAGCACAACAACAGAAACAAGCTGCCATAGAATTAGCTGCTCTCAGAGAACAACAGGCTCAGAGTACAAGTCAATCAACCAGCCAACCAAGGGTGAAGAAGGATCTGGGGCTGCAATCTCTGATCAAAACATTCACTGGAGATGGCACTGGCCTATCAGTTGAGGAGTTTCTGAAAAACATCGACCTTGTGGCAGAAACCGGCAACTGGGATGAGGCTGCCCAAAAAATCATCTGCTGACTGAAGGTCACCGGCCCAGCAGCAGCCTGTTTGGACTCATACCCTGAACTCTTTGAGACTGCAGCTAGATTCAGAGACTTCGAGAAGGTGTTGCCTCAGTGGTTTGGCCAGTCCCAAGACCCACAACACTACATGCTGGAGCTCATGGGGACCACTCAACAGCCTGGGGAAACAGCACATGCATTTGCAGACTGATGCCGGACACTGGGACAAAAGGCACAATCAATGGCTGCCAGTCATGAACAAATGGAGTGGTCCTGCTCACAGATGGATCAGACTGTACTCACCTCATTTGTCTGGGGCCTCCATGCCCAGGTGGCCACCATGCTGAAGCTTTACCCGCCCTCAGATTTGGAGGATGCTGTTAAAATTGCAGAGAGGATGGAGAACATCAGTGGATCTAGCAACCCCCTATACAAGTTCTTTCAAGTCAATCATGATGGATTAGGGGCAGATTCATACGAGATGACAGTGGGGCAGGTCGGAGCAGCCCAGCAGTTTAGGAAAGCCTGGTCACTGTGAATGCCGAAGTTCCAACAATGGCCAATTCAGAAGTCAAGATGCAAGGCAGTGAGGTGGTCAACAGCAGCTCAGTGGAGATGGCCAACGCTCAGGACGATTCTGCTTTGTGTGTGGAGATCAGAACCACCTAGCCTTCAACTGCTCCCAGCAGAGATTGGCACCATCCAATCAAGTCAATATGGGAAGTCAACCAGCCAAAACACATCAACAGAAGGAGTCATCCCCAAATGGGAGAGGCTTGACCAGTGGTCCAACATCAAGCCAGTAAGAGAGGGACCACAAGAGATTTGGATACCTAGTGTGAACCAGAGTGGTGGAAATCCAACAATTCAGTTCCAATTTGGCAATGGCATCACTAAGTTTCTGCTTGTGGATTCTGGGGCTGAAATTTCCATTCTCCGGGAACCTATTCCACATGTACCCCTTCAGCCAGCCCGGATGGTAGCAAAAGAGTAACAGGAGCTCTACTTGGTGTAAAAGGTGCTCAGACTCTAGATGTTGAAATTGCACATGTGTAAGTGAGGCATACCTACATTATCGCAACAATTGACACTTGGAGGGATGGACTCATAGGCTGGGACCTTTATCAGAAGTTAGGACTAGTCCTGGATGGTCAAAATGGAACTGTTACCTATGGAGGGGTGGTCATTCCACTTCTGAAATCAGCCAACCTGAAAAACCAACAAATGTTGACTATCTGGACAGAACCAGGGGATGAGGACAAGCATGACCAAACCCCTGATGTGGTGACATTAGAGAATAGGGTTATCCCACCCTATTGTGAGGCGGTGTTGAAGGCCTCTGTTGAGGGTAGACATGGGTCAGTAGTTATGGTGGAACCAACTAGCCAACCACAAGCTGGACTGCAAGTAGCACGAAGCCTGAAAATCATCAATGGAGGAATGATACCAGTGGAAGTAGTAAATCTCACAGCAGCTCCTGTGATAGTGAACAGATGTCAGCTTCTGGGAATGGCCTGTTTAGTAGATAATAAGAAAGATGTAGAGCAAGAAGTGGTGCAGGTAGGTCTTGTAGAAGTCCCTATCACTCCAGCAGAGAGGAAAAAGGAGATAACCAACCATTTGAGCCACCTTTCCTCTAAGGATTCCTTGAGGATCCAAGAGGTTTTGATGAAGTACCTGAAACTGTTTGAGGAACCAGATAAGGAGGGGTGCAACATCAAAGTGGAGCATCACATGCCCATGTCTGACTCCATACCCATTGCAAAGTGCCCCTACCGGGGGTCATTCCATCTGCGTCCAGTAGTAGAGGAACATCTAGCAGACATGCTCAACAAGGGGATAATCACTCCTTCCACCAGCCCATGGTCTGCACCAGTAGTACATGGATGGAACTCCAAAATGGTGATTCTGCACTGACTTTTGAGCTCTGAATGAAATTACCAAAGCAGATGCTTATTCATTGCCTTCGATCCACAAAACTCTGGAATACCTTGGAAGGAGCCACTACTTCTCTACTATTGATCTTCATAGCAGCTATCACCAAATTCCCATTGCTAAAGAGGATAGGGAGATAGAGGTCAGGCCTTTGGACTGACGGGTGCACCTGCCACTTTCCAGAGGATGATGGATCAGCTGTGAGCCCGCATAAAGGGAACAGAGTGTCTGGTATACTTAGATGACATGGTCATCTTCAGTGCAAATATTGAAGAGCATGCCCTTCATTTGGACCATGTCTTTCAAATATTGCAACAGGCAAATTTTAAAAGTGAACTTGGAGAAGTGTCACTTTGCCCAGAAAGAAGTCAAATACGTGGGTCATTTTGTGAGTGGAGATGGAGTTAAGCCAGACCCTGAGAAAATTGAAGCAGTAAAACAGTACCCAAGACCAAAGAATGTGAGATAAGTACGAGGATTTTTAGGACTGGCTGGCTATTACCAAAGGTTTATTGCCAACTTTGCAGACCTTGCAAAGTGACTAACCAGTTTAGTCTAGAAGGATTGGCTGTTCCAGTGGGCGGGAGAACAAGAGGAAGCTTTTTGCCAGCTAAAGGACATCATGTGTTCCAGCCTAGTGCTCATCTACCCTGACTTCAGCCAACCCTTCTTGTTAACAACAGATGCATCAGGTACTGCCCTTGGGGCCATTCTATCCCAGATGACTGAGACCGGTGAGCGACCTGTGGCTTATGCCAGCCGACAATTGAATGCAGCAGAAAAGAATTACTCGACTATGGAACAAGAACTGCTGGCGGTAGCGTGGGCAACCAAGCAATTCCGTTGCTACCTGCTGGGACATACTTTTACCCTGATAACTGATCATGCTGCTCTGAGTTGGATGCTCAGTTTGAAGGATCCATCATCCCGGCTGACCAGGTGGGCCTTGCGACTTGCAGAATATGACTATACGGTGCTTCACAAGCCAGGCAAACACCATTCCAATGCCGATGCCCTCAGTAGACAAGTTATGGAGGTAACAACAGTCAAAGAATTGAGTGAGGAAGTAATTCAACCTGCACAGGAGGAAGACAAGTGGTGTCAAGGGCTCCTTACCACCGGCCAAGGATGCAAGGAAGACAACATCATATGGTATACCCAGGGCAATCAGGATAAAACAACTTGGAAGTTGGCTGTTCCAGAGAAGCAACATCAATAGGGCATAGAGTTGTGTCATGATACCCCCTGGGCCGGACACCCAGGAACCGAAAGAACCATTGCCCAAATCAACCAATGGTATCACTGGAAGGGGTTAACTGGAGATGTGAAGAAATATGTGGCTGAGTGCCATTCCTGCACTTTACGGAAAACACCCAACTGTCTAGCTGCGCCACTAGCCAAAGCATATGAGCCCTCACAACCTATGGAGATGATAAGTTTGGATATTGTGGGCCCCATACCAACTAGCAACAATGGCAATAAGTACTTCCTAAGCTTCATAGATCATTTTACTAGGTATTCCTAGGGAATAACTAGGGATTCCAATAACTGTTCAAACAGCAGATACCGTTGCAAGGGTTTTTGTTCAGTCAATCATCACCAGGCATGGGGTCCTGGAATACTTGCTGACCGACCAAGGCCGAATTTTGTCTCAGAGCTTATGAGCAACACGTGCAGGCTTCTGTGCATCAGTAAGCTTCGTACTACAGCATACCACCCCCAAAGCAATGGAAGGTTGGAGAGAGTCCATCACACCTCGACCAATAGTATCTCCCAGTTTGTCAAAAGGGATGGGTCCGACTGGGACCAGTGGATACCCTATGCCCTGATGGCATATTGGTCAGTGGTGCACTCAGCAACGGGGTACTCTCCATTTTATCTTGAACATGGTCGGGACATGGTTTTGCCTGGAGACTGGAAAGAAAATTAATGTTCTTATTCATTTTCTTTTTGACTGATAATTCTCTGATGAATCGTTTGAGAGTGCCAGCTTATGAAACAGGTTGCCAAGAGTTTTCCACAACCTGTGGAAAATTTCGGTGAGCTCTTGATCAGTTAGTGGGCAGCTTTCAACAGTAAAGGATGGGTTCCTTGGTGGAAATGGGTGTCGTGACTGTGTTATTAGGAATGGTGTGTGGTGAGTGACAAAAATTCAAAACAATTTTCTTACTTTTGACTTCCGTGGAACATTATTGGAAATTTGAGCACCTATTTTTTAATGTTGATTTTTTAAACTTCGATACGGTTTTCTGTAACCTGTGACACCCAAAGTTACAGCCGGCAGGTACTTCTCTTGTGTAAATTGATTAGGTTCCTTTGTCAAAAGAATGTATTAATTTACATATGAAAAGCAATAAAGCTAAACAGAAACAATACCACTATTCCTTTTTTAATGTATTAAATTAAAATGTATCCAGAAAAAGATCTTTGAAATTCATAGAAAAGTGACAATAGATTAAAAGCATTGGCTCTGGCCATTAGTGGTTCCCATCATATTTTGTATTCACTATCCTTTACCAATTCAAATCTGAACTAACCTAAAATCATTTTTTTTTTTTGGAACTTTGTCAATACTTCAGATTAGTTTGATTTTTAGGGTCCTGGAGCAGACCCGGTCAGTAGCATAACATTGCCCATTCTACCCCCCCCCCCCCTAAAAATGGAGAAGGTTTCCTTGTATTTTTGGTAATTCTTTGATCTTATTCCAAACCAACATTTATTTATTTATTTATTCATAAATGGAGACAACGGGGGTCACCCCAAATCTGTGTCCTTTACATATTTGTACAATACAATATTGAGATTAAAAAAAAAGGAAAAAATAGTTATAATATTATTGATAATAATAAGAAAAATATTAATAGGAAAATTAATGTATAAGAAAAAGAAGAAAATTACAAACAAATACAATGAGTACAAAAACTTGTAATCTAGTTGAAAAAGAGAAAAAAAACTTGATAAATTAATGCAAAATTGAAAAAAACAACGATTGAATCAAAATATGATCAGAACTTCTTATATAAATAATAACAAAATACTGTACCTCTCGCCCCAAACCATGTGCACAGCCACACCCATGCATCCAAAAGATATTGTTGACATCCACCTAGACCATACTAGCATATAAAATTTTGCGGAATCTAGCACGAGAAAACCAGAAGACATCTAGTTGCCCCGTTAAATTATTGTAAATTCTCTGCATTCTATTCAGGGGAGAGTGATAGTTTCTTAGAGTTCTGGAGTGGGGAACCATGAATGAAAAATCAGAATGTCAAGCCACAGGTGATACATATATATTCAACTTAGATAGTAGATGTGGTGCATCTATTTCATTATTCAGGAGACCAAAGAGGAAAATGAGTGCTCTGACATCACGCCTTACTTTTAAAGATTTAATGTGGAATAAATTTCTCAGTGACTCAGTTGGAAAATCTAATGGACAATAGTAATTGAATTTCTTGTAAAACATGAATCTCAAAAATTTATTTTGCAATCGCTCCAGTACACTAACTCTGTCTGCATGATATGGGCTCCATATCTCTGAAGCATATTCTAGCAGACTTCTCACAAGTGACTTGTAAATTAATATCAGAGGCAAGACATCATTAAAGGGTGAGCAGGTTCTCAGAATAAAACCCATTTGCTGATTTGCCCTAGTAGCTATCCAATCAATGTGTGTATTGAAAGAAAAATCAGAAGCAAATTGAACTCCAAAGTCCTTGAAGTATCTTACCTACTCCAATGGTCTGTCACTTATATGATACACATTCATTTGAGGGTTGAGTTGACGATTGAAACTCATGAATTTACATTTTGAAACATTCAACCTGAGTCCATTAGTCTCACACCAATGAAAAAAAATATTGATACCACCCTGTAAATAAAATGTATCATCAACATTCTTGATCTCCTTGAACAATTTCACATCGTCTGCATAAAGGAGACAGGAAGAATTCTTTATAACTGATGGAACATCATTTATGTACAGGAGAAATAAGAGAGGCCCAAGGTTGGAGCCCTGAGGTACTCCCGATGAACATATGAATGATTTTGATTTAAAATTGAGAATTTTAACAAATTGCGTCCTGAACTGTAGATAACTCTGCAGAAGATTGACAAGGCTATCACTGAAACCCATCAGTCCAAGCTTTATCAACAATAGCCTAAGGCTGATAGTGTCAAAAGCCTTGGACAAATCGGTATAAACAACATCTACACGACCTCCATTGTCCAGTACCTGGGATACTTCATCACTGAAGGTCATAAGATTAGTCACTGTTGAGCGACATGGTAAAAAGCCATGCTGCTCCTCTGCTATGACACTCCTGACCTGCATAAATATATTTGAATGTAGTATTGTTTCAAAAATTTTTGAGAAATAATTCAAAATTGAAATTGGCCTATAATTCATTATATTGGTTCTTTTACCAGATTTGAAAACAGGAGTAATTCTTGCAGTTTTCCACTTCTGGGGAAATTTACCAGTTTTCACAGCTAAATTCATGATAAACTTCAAAGGCATTATAAGAACTTCTGCGCAACCCTTGACAATGAAAGTTGGTAAAGCATCAGGGCCCTCAGAGCACCCAGACCTTAGAGCTCTTATTAAAGTTAGAACCTCATTGGTAGAGATTACCCCAATTTTAACATCCAACACTGGCATCCCAGATGTCTCCGGTCTCTCCTCTTGCTCACCAGGGGTGTTAGGTGTATCAGCCTCATATACAGACTGAAAATATTCTGCAAACCCCTCAACAACGTTACAACCACTGTAGAACCGCCCATTGAATGTCATTGATGACTCTACAAAAGATGTTTTTCTCTTGGAATTAACATAATTCCAAAAGTTTTTAACATTGTTTGTTATGCCCGCCTGAATCCTTGCAATATAGTTGTCATGTGCAATGGTGATTCTAGCTTTAAGAGATGTACGCAAAGTCTTGAATAGGTTATCATTGTAAGGAGAATTTCGCCTTTTCCTTGCACATTTATTTTTAATTTTTAAATCAGAAATTATATCATTAGTGAACCATGGAGGGTACTTATTACTTTTTCTCTTAATCCTCACTTTTGGAATACATTCATCTAAGCAAAGGTAAAGTTTTCTATAGAATTCATCAACGGCACAATCAACATCAGTACAGCATAAGAGGGAGTCCCAACAACAGTCTCTGAGCAGGTAATAAAGCCCAAGAAAATCAACTCTTGCAAAATTGTAACGGTACTCCTGAGAATCATCTACAAAGAATTCGGAAGGATGGTCAATATATGAGGCTTCAACACACAACGCGGGATGATGGCCATCTTCAGGGAGCATGGGATCGTCATTCTTAACAACATTTACAGGAGAATTACTTAAAACAAGGTCAAGTGTCCTACCAAGTTCATTTACTACAGAATTGAAAGAATTAAGATCATAAAAAGACTTCAAGTTATTAAGTATTCTTACTTTAATTGAACCAGCTGCAAAATCATATTCATTGGAAGGGATTTCAGGTAAATTAAAATCTCCAATTATCATGAGCCTACCGTCAAGCACACTACTAAGTGACTCGACATATTCTGCATATTGTAGGAAAATATTCGATTGGGTTGATGGGGGAAAATAAACCGCGCTAATGTAACAGAAATTATCATCTAACTTGACTTTAATTGCAACGGAATCATAATGCGCACTATCTCTAGACAATTCATCGCATAATTCAGGGTGTAAAGATCTTTTGACTGCAATCAGCACCCCACCTCCTCTCTGACCCCCACCCCTGTCACTCCGATAAACAGAATAGCGCTCATCGAAGAGTTCCGAGCTCACCATACCACTATGCAGCCAAGTTTCAGTCAACACAATTACATCATAGTCGGTGCTCAGTAAGGATGTGTGAAAGTGCAACGATTTGGTACGAAGTCCTCTAACATTCTGATAATAAATAGAATAATGAGAATTTGAAGACATACAAAAGAAAAACTAAAAAAAAGAGAGAGAAGAAAATATGAAAAGTTTTAGATAAGATAATTTGTCAGATATCAAACTAATGATATCTTATATCTATAGTAAAAAGTCAGTTCTAGCCACTCACAATCAATAAATTGATAACACGGACAATCAGAAAAATATAAGATCCGATTCAAAGTTAATCTATCGTTTATCAGCATTCCATAGATATAAGCTTAAGATGATTTTTAACTAGCAGCTTTCTGCAATATTCATTCTCAATGAAAGACTGCTCAAAACAGATCATTATATCAAACAGAATATCATTATTCGATGTAAGCCTCAAATATGGTGATAACTTAAATATAAAGAGCATGTATAAACTATAAATAGATCCAGAAACAATTTTCAAATGAGAAGTTCTGATTAATAAATTTCTGAAGAACAATATGTAAATAGAAATATAATGTATGATAATACGATTAGCTCATACATGCAAGTACGTTCATTCACACATTCACAGTGCTCATTCATTAGTAGGTAGGCTACAACATTATGTTACGTACTTGCATGTCTGGTATGAATTTTTTTTAATCTTGAAATTTGAAATGCATTGTTATTGCCAAAATGAAAATATTGAAGCAAAAACAATTACACAGAAACTTGGAACATGGAACAACGACACGATTTATCATTAATACAAAGTATCACTAATAAAATCTGAAATTGTTGGTGTGATTAATGAATATCGATATACACATGAATGATAAATGTAGAGAGGTTCATTCAACTATAACTATTATATTATTTAACAGTGTGCCGGGCACTCTCTTTAATTCAGGCCTTTTCCCAAGTTATAATAGTAAATTTAATACGCAATAGACTAGAGCCTTTATTGTAAGTGAGTTAGCGAAATAAATTATTTTCTCTCTCTATTATGAACGGCCATGACTTCGAGTTTCCCATGATAGATATTTAAAAATTGTGGCTCCGAGTCGTCGAGGAATGTAGATTATGGAATTATCTCTAAAACTTAGCCTTCTTGTCGCGACATAAAGTGCGATAAGTTGGAAAACAGCAAGCATTGAAATTATAACAAACTACCGATTTTGCAGTTACTATTTGGTCCAAAGGCTCTAGAAGCCACGCGACGATTGGTCAAATTGATTCCTTTCGCCCAATAGGAGACCTGTTTCTAAATACAGTAGTGGGGGGATTCCCCAACCGCGAGACCAGATTACTTTTCGGAGGACACTTTGCTAGGAGCACTACGAGAGTAAAGATGTAGTCATTATGTTTCGCCCTTTTTGGGCAGGTTTACAAGTCATTAGTTAATGTAGGAGCTAGTTTTATTTTTATTAATGTTTAAATTTTCTAGTAGTGCCATGTCCTGAAAGGTTTAATTGTGTTTCTTCATCATGTACGAATAATTGTTTCTTCAAATAACCGCTAAGGTACGTAAAATAAGGTTAAAATATAATTTAGGGAATTTAATTGATTGAAACTTCCATAAGAGTATTGAATTAATTAAGCCTGTTATTTTTCAAGTTAATAATATTGATTGAGAATAATCCTTTTGATTTTATTAGTGATGGAAGATAATTATAATTTTTTTTCTAAAGAAGTATAGAAAGTTTTCAGTTACGTTACATTTGAGTTATTGTTTCTGGAAATATATTATCGTAGAGTATCGCTGAAAGTCAGGAAGATAGCCTTTAAATTGGAATGAAATTTTTAAGATTATGTTCATATTGAGTTTATGACATTTTATAATTTTATATTTTTCAGACTCTGTTTTCTTATGTCATTAAGGCTTTCGAATAATTTGGTAAATTTTTATGATAGAAATCTTAATAGACAAAGAAGAAAGTTTTTCTTTTCCATGAAATTAATATTAATAAATGTTGGCTAGCGCACAAGTTTCCAACAATACTAGTCGAGCTACTATATGAAAAATTATATTTGATTTTGCAAACCAAACTTATATAGAAGTTACCATCATAATTAATGAAGTATTCATTTTTCTAAAAGCATCATATTAATTTATTACGAGTGTTTTCATAAAGTTGCATTGTATATTAATGACACTCTGGCAAGTAAATCCGTTTTAATTCAATTTTGAGAATGAAATCAGAACGTCAAGATAAAATCTAAATTAAATAATTGAATAAACTCCTGTTTTAGCTTTTGATGAATTGTAGGAAGAGTTAGAAATTAATGCTGTAATACATTTATTTACAGCGGTTCATGTGTGTCCCCAAACCAACTTCTTGTACTTCAAGACACCCGTTCAGACGACAGGTCTAGGGACGTAAGAGGACGTCGCCGTCAAGCCAAATTCAACCGGTAAAAGCTCACCGCCAAAAACAAGTTACTGTAACCCCGACGATAAAGCAACGTACAGACCAACGAAAGTGCAGTGTAGTGAAACAAAGGTTCATTCGAGAATGTCAATCAAAAGTGGGGATTCAAAATTATTATGAAATGGGTTATATGGGTTACTATCGACGAAACTTGGGTTCAACGGGCTTTTCTTTCTTGAGTAATTCCATGTTGAAATGAACTTGTTATTTGATGACTGATATTGTTTGGTTTTGCTATCTAATCGGGGATAGTAATGCGCCCCCGAATCAGATGAGGAATGTCACCAAAGTAACATGAAATTGTTGTTTCTGTTGTTCGATTTTAGTTGCCAATGTTTATTGAAGCTGTTTGTATTTTTCTATTATTTCAAATTGTAGTGTTATTCTATAGTATAAACCTATTAAATCAGGCATGGCAAGATTAATTGAAGTTTTCTTGACTCTAGCCCGTTCACCTGCATGAATTAGGTATAGACTCAGGTATTTTCTAGATGTGTCGGCCTATTTCTAAATTCTAAATTTTATTCAAAATTGTCTTCTTTATAATCTTTAAAAAGTAAAGGCACACAACTGCGCCACTCCTGCTGAATGTTTAGCGAAAGGCATAACAGAATATTAAGTTCATGAAAACAATATAATTTTTTTCTGTTCTATTCTTTTGTTGGAAAGTTTAAATTTCAAATTTGGTTGGAAAATTTGAATTTTTTTTATCTTCAAATGAATTCTTTGTATTATCTACATTTAAGTGTCAACTCTAACCCTAGGATAAGACTCTGGAGTAATTCATCACATTGTAGTTTAATTGACAGAAATTAGATTTATGGAAGTATTGCTCCAGAGGAACGGCATAGAATATAACATCTGACTCGAACATCTGTGTTTCTCTGCCTACCACCCCACCTGTATTCGGTTACACTACAAATAGTTAAATGAGATAAAAATCTGGTGTGGCGCACTCACACAGACCTGAGCCTAGAAAAAAAAAATGCCCGCGTATCCGGTGGTCTTATAGAAATTCCTACTGATAAAAAAACACTAATCAGCTGTTAGAGAGCGTCTCAGAAAATCTTACATAGGTAATACTTTTTAAAGCTGTTCTATTATAATCTATCTATATTGATTATTGCGTCTATCTATAGCACACACATAGTGGGGGTGACTGATAAGTAAGTATAGTCATTGGTGTTTTTGCTGGTCAAATTTTCAGGTATTTAAGTGGTATGTTGTCTAGTGAGAGATTTAAAAGTCGGCATACTGGTTTAAATTAGGGCTGTGAACAATTGTGTCAAATATATTTGCGATTCCTCAAGTATTAACAGAGATATAGCGGTTTTTTCATTATGATCACTTCGTTCAGAAACACAAAGATTGAAGAAGCCATCATTTTCGTTGAAGAATTTATCTTATCTCGACAAGTGATGAGTGGGTGGAGTAGAGGGTCATCGTTTCGTCACCCTCCTCCCAAACTGCCGAGTTCTACTAACGGTAGATTACCACAACCAGCTGTTGTTTGTGATTGCAATGCTATCTCGCTCCAAAAATGGTCTGCAGACTTTTGGCATACGTTTTGAATTTTTGGTTCAGTACTGTTTTCTAGATGGCAGTGTCTTCTTGTTTCTCAAGTTATTTTGTTTTATAATACAACAATACATATCCCTAGCCTCTCTCACACCTGATACCTTTGCCTGTCATCTCAGAAGCTACCTATTTCTTCCAAAAAAGCCTTGAATGCTCTCTTGGCGCTCCCTCAGCTTCCTTTGTCTCCGAGTCCTATTTTTTATCTTGCAATAAGTTTTTATTTTGAGTTGAAGAGTTTACAGAGTGCTCGATTTGCAAATAATTAACATATACAAATCCTAGTTAGCTATATCGTATAAAACTGAATCTAGGATGGCATTAAGCGAGAAAGTTATGTTTGAAATGCTGGAGAAAATAAAAAATGAGATCAATGATAATATGCTCATAATATTATCAAACAAGTGATTAGTGAATTGAATATTTCATCATTGCTTGGAGAGCAAAATAAAAGAATTGATAAGCTGACTGAGGAGAATGATAGGTTGGAACTCGAGGTATCGCGGCAATGGGCAGTAATTGATTCCATGCGCAGAGTGAAAAATCTTATATTTTACGGTATGGAGGAGAAAGAGGGTGAGAGTCGTGAGCAGATCATGGAGAAAATACTGGATTTGAGTAATAGTGTGATGGAAGTTGTACTGAAAGAGACAGATACTGATTTTGTCAAACAATTAGGAACTGCTGGTCCCGGTACCAAACGCCCAATAATGTTGTCATTGGTATCAAACATGAAGAGACAAATTATTCTAAATAATTGGATAAGATTAAAGACTCTTAAGCTACCTGTCTATCCAGATTGTGACAAGGAAACGAGAGAAAAGAAGAAGAAGAAGAAGAAGAAGTTATATTCAACTCAAATCAAGGGAATCGGACTTCTAATCAATGGAAATTATGCTACTTGGAATAATTTAACAGAAGACGCATTGAACAAGTACTTGGAAGAGGCCTTGCTATCAGCGTTCTCGGCGTCGCATAAAAGTAAGAGAATCACCCATCAGGAACAGAACCCAGCAAGAGGTGCAGCTACAACTGGAGGGAACATAACACAATTTCTCCGTCCACAACACAGCAAGTCAAAGTGGAGAAAACCTTCAAAACATCAATAATTAGTAGGATAATGCCGTAAGGAATTAGAATGTTTGAAGGTTTACAATGTAGCTGAATTCGCTAATCAAGTTGACAACATAGACTTTTGAGAGAAAATGAGAGACTTTAACTAAGTGAAACAACACCTTATCACTGGGAAATTGTGCCTTATTGAAAATTATCACCACAGCTAATTGAAAATTGGACTGCTTACTAGTTATCATATTTTATTTTTAATCAGGACATTGATATTTGGTAAAGCAAGTGGAGGCTATTCTTTAGAGTGTCTATAGTATAGCGCATGGTAGTTCCATAAAAATATCCGTTTAGAAGAGTAGTGAAGAGGCCATGTTCTTAGAATAATTTTGTGATTACTTAAGTTCAATTTCTGAACGAAAATTCTGAAAAGACAATTCACCTGTGTTGAATTTGTATTATGTGGTTTTTCAAATTTGTTTTTTTTTCTTGTTCAAATTAGTGCACTTTCTTGAACTCAATTATAATGTTGAATTTATTTTAAAATTGAATATTACTAGTCTAATTATTCGTAATTATATGTCACTCACATCTCCCCCTGGACGGATTCAATCCATGGGGTAATTAGCCTACATAATGACTATTATTTCAAAAGTTAATTTGTTTGTAATGTATTTGAAAATAAATAACAACATTTATTATTATTATTATCATTATTATTATTATTATCATTACTATTTCTATGTTTATTTATTGTTTTTTTTAATATAATGTAAAACTTGATTCCTCCAGTCAAACCTTCTTTAGAAGGTTTTGGAGAATTTATATTTCGTCTGGTTTATAATATATTTGAAATTTTCCACTGAAAAGGAATCGTTTGTCATTCTTGCTTTTTTTATTATTCTTTATTTGTTTTGTTTGTAAGATTTCTTTTTATAAGTGTATTTTTCATTTTTGTTTGTTATATTTTCTATAATAAACTCCCTTCTTCTGGGTGTACCAGGACGAAGGAAAAAGGAAAAAAGGAAAGGATTATAGCACAAACAAAATGCAAGTTATACGGTATTGAGAGTTTATCCTTTTTTTGTCTGAAAAAGGATGAAGGAATGGATAGATTTTGTTGTCCATCAAACTTTATCAGTAAAAAAGGTTAGAAGAATATGTGTTGAAAATCTGGGGCTGTTTAATCAATGATTTCTTGAGTCGAACAGACGGACAATGACTTCGACCTTGAGAAAGTCAAAAGTGAGTTCTCGCTAAAGCTTGTTCAAAAATGTCTCTGCTCCCTTCTACCTCCTACCATATAGACTAAGTTTACAGAGGTAAGATCTAGGTCAGTTCTAGTGCTTAAACTTTTACGTTATTGAAAAGTGGGAGTCAAACTATAATTTCAATGAACGATTTTCTTTAAACCTGAAGATGGTGTACACCTTGGTGGATCACTGAAACTAGTTGTTATAATTTGTATATTTAATCTATTATTTTATTAATTTCAATTTTTTTGAAATAAGTGTATGAAAATACTTTGATTTTATTTTTATTATAATCAATTATTTTATTAATTCCAAAAAAGGGTACTATATATAATACTGTTTTATAAATAGAAATAAGTAGCCCTGAATTCATTCATTCTAAGAACATCTGAATATATATATATATATATATAAATGTAGGCTACTTACACACCACCCCCATTCTCGCAGAATTTCCTTGCTTGTCGATGTGTTTCGTCGATTTGTCCAGTGAGAAGACTTCGCAACAGATTGATTCCATCTTGAAAGTCACTACCTCTGGTTGCCCGGGGCTCATACGGCTCATTCACAGCATACGAGTTACTGGGTGACGTGCTGAAAACATACCGGTAACATTTTCATTTTTTACCTGATATTATTGAGAAAATGTAACTTATAATCAAATTTTCATCTAATAACATTAGATTTTTCATTTATAATGTAGTGTTGCAGAAATACGCCATGATCATTACCACATTCTATTTTATTCTAATTAACTTCACAATCGTTTACTTGATCATAGGATATCCGAGGAGTTATTATGATCGTGTACAAAACATAATGTACCGTAACATTTATCATTTTAAACACTCATAATGATGAATAAATAAATGAATAATATGAATAAAAAAGAGAAGATTTGATGAGAATGATGTTGATATTGCTAGGAAACAGTATATGGAATTATACAAGCGATGAATAATAATATGCAGTCATACAATTTAAATTTAGTAAGAATAAGACTCTTTTAAATTATAATACAGTATATATATAAAATTTTAATTTGAGTGTATCTATATATTACTATATTGGCCAAAGAAGATATCTCCTAATTAATTATAGATAATTTCCTATAGTAAGGTCCACGTTATAATGACAGTGGATAAAGATAGAAAAATAGCGATGCCGATTCTCTGAATTAATTAATTATATTTCTACACTGTCAAAAACATAATTGGCATTGTTGTGGACCTAGAAATGGATAGTACCACCAGCTTTGTCGAATGATAGACAAGGATATCAAAGCCAAAGTTGATCAAATACTGTCATTATAACGTGGACCTCACTATAGATTCCTAATTTTCTATTATTCCTAGATAATTAAATCAATAAATAAGAATTTCGTACTCCAATTGAACTCATGGTCATTTCAAATAGTCTGGTACTCACAATGCAGGTTGATCTGGTATACTCTCAGGTAGCCCATCTTCATAATATACCTGTTGCTGATATTTAGCAACTTTTGGTAGAGTTTCATCAGCTTGCAAAATGGGAAGCGCTCTGCTCAAGAATTCCAAAGTTTTGTTCTTCAAAACATCACTGCAACGGGAGAAAATCATAGGAATTATTTGCCATTGTTTCTTATTTTTGTACACATCGTGACATTTCCTTCCAAGTTTTATGAGGAGGCTTTGGCTCTAAATTTTATTCTAATACTAATGTCATCATAAGCACTATGAGAAAGACTTTATCGATTTCTAAATTATAATGTATTAGATGAACTTGGTCTAATTAGCAAGTCATATAAAGATAGTTAAATTCATTATGATGAATTTGCATTCTCATCATGAGCATTGAATAAAGTCTTAATCATAAACATAATACAGTAACTCAGTTCTTAAAGCACATAATATATAGCTTCTTGAACAGTTCTCAATCCTTGAAGTTCAAAACTTCTCCATAATATATTTATATTTTGAAAACTTTCCAAAAATATATCTTATCACACTTATGAAGATTTTTTCCGAGTTTTGCGTTGTGAGGCTCAAGCGCCAGTTCATTGCATTAATGCTGTCAATCAAAGTAAATTTCACTGTAGGACAACACGCATCAATAGTTTGGTCTACACTCTATATAGAATCGTTCCTCTACCTAGGACAAATTACATTAATAGTTAAAAAAACTGAATCTTGATCAGTTTTCATGTTAGAAGTCAACACCATAGTAGAAAAGAGATTGATGTCTTAAATTACCGTAGTAGAAATGGGACTCCGCAACATACAACCGGATAAATAATCACTTGTGAGTAAAGAATAATTCGAATAAATCTACTCACAATGGATAAGGAGCGTCATAGACATTCTGCCGCATCGGGTTCATCGGAATGTATCCTTTATTCAAGTCGCCACATAAGTTGTTCAAAGTTTTAACTTGTGATCTACCCACACCTGAAAAAGTATATTAATTTATTGTATTCAATGGAATTTTTATACAATGAATGTTATATAAAAAGTACTACCGTACTCCACTAAGATTGAGATAGCGATGTTATTTTCTAAGATTCGATCAAAGGAGAATAAATTACCTGTAACAACAAACTTCAAAACATAAATATATAAGCAAATATGAAACCATTATTTGAAGTTACATTTCTTTTGATTCTGAAACAATACACAAAAACTCCTGTATGAATTGCTAACAATGAATATCACCTCTACTGAGACTATTATTAATTTGGATCACAAAGAGTGACAATAAATTTATCCAGTTTATTCTTCGCTCAACCGGTTTTACTGTAACAGTCTACTCAATTTTTTGAAATTTCTTAACATTATTATATTCTCTGCAATTGCGATTAAGCTAGTATAATGTAATAAATCAGTACCTATATATAGTAATCAGTACCCCACATATTATGTGAAGCACAAATCTATATCTATTTTATCTACTTGTCCCAGTTGATTCCGCAGAAATATCATATTTAAACTGAGATTCTTTTGTAAGGGACCCATTGCAAGGTAGTACCCATTACATATCATAACAAATATTTGGTCAAAGTTCTTTGATGGAGTGAAGGTCATCTTTTATCAAATATTGACAGTCTATTAAGAGTCAACTAAAGGAATGAAATCTTCGATAAAGGATAGTCAAAAATATTTTTTCAAGTGTTTGACCGTTGACCATCTAATGAGAGACCCTAAGAAGTTTAGAGAAGTACCAAGGTGAAAAGAATACTATACTATTAAAAAATATCAAATTTATCTTGAAATTTTTCAACAGAATTGAAGCCAATAGCTACATTGCTACATTATGCTACGAAGTTTGATAGGGTGAAAATCGAGATAAAGAAACCCCTGTCCTTTCTTCCCCCATATTTATTGTTTTTTTTTGTTTTTTTTTGCTTTTTATAAGGAAACAAGTGAATTATTAATACTGTATTCAATCTATGAAGAAATACTGGTAATGTTGAACAATTTCTTATTCAAAAACACGCCTACTATTACAAGCGTATTATTATAAATTCTCGTTCAACCTCTTCATGCATGACTTTTTTAATATTCTTTAAAAGTTATGAGTTTGGGCTACTCCTACCTGGACATAGCCTGTTGGAGCGGAAATAAGGTGGAGGCCTGACCGTCGGAGGTTCGATTTTGGAGGATTGGACGAAAGCGTAGTATCCCTCGGGATTGGAGGTGGGACCTTGCAGCGGGGGTGTGCCCCCCTGCCCCTGAAATGGGGGAATGCCCCCCTGCCCCTGCGGCGGCGTAAGAGGGGTTGACTCTAGCGCTAAACTCAGCGGTAGCAACCACAAGCCAAGTATCTGAAAAAAAGTAGAAGAAATAAATATTGAACTGTTTCCATAATTTTTATCAACTTTATATCTTGGTATAACCTATACACATTTTCGAATAAATTTATATAAAAATCTAAGTATCTCATCCAGTAATTAACCATTTAAGTACCTATAATAATACAAGAATAGCACACCAGTACCTTAATAGTTGATTATTTTAGTATTAATAATTATTCTCAATTTTTTATTTATTTTGTCATATTCATGAAAAATAATATCAAATTTAAATATACATTCAGTAGCCTACTACATTATCAAAACTAGTGTAGCCTACTGTTAAGCATTCTAATCCACATAATTTTCGATTTTATTTTATTTATTTATTTATTTGAGATACATATGAGAGCACAAGGATAATATCAAACAAATTATTGTTTGTTTTCTTTTCGGCAATAAATGAATTTGATTTGATTTGATATCCCATAATTGCTCTCTTAACACGTAATAAAGTGAAATAATTGAAAATGCAATATTTAATACAAATATTGAAGGAAATGAAAAGTTTTTACGAAAAGTCTTTCTGAAAAATACACATTAAAGAAAATTTAAACACAATTTTAGATAGCAGAAAAATAAACACATCAAATAATAAAATGAAATAAAAAGTTTCTACGATTATACAGAAGTCATTCCAGGAAGAGAGAAGAAAAATAGTAACGAGAGGAAATAATTAAACACACAACACTTCAAGGAATAGTGAAAAACAAAGAGATCACTGTCACAGGAGATTTTCTCCAATCAAACTCCAAACATCAATGAGGAATTGACCTCAGCAACCCACTCCTCACCTCTCTCTCTGACCTAGCAAACTGAACATTCAAACTCAATTTGTACATCAATCTCTGCACTCTTATAGGTGAGAAAAAATGGTGCACTGTTCTGCACCTTGGAAACGCAAACACGTTAGCATTCCTCCTATTGAATGCTGGAACACTGATATTCAGCATTTATTTATTTATTATTTCACAAAGGCGACTTTCTAGAAGTATTTCAAGCCTAGGTGATGATGATGGCATGAATGATAATACAATGAAGGTAGAGTTATGAATGAATAACATTAACAAATAATTGCAAGCAAGGTAGGAGAATTTACAGCACCATCCAACATTGCCCAAACAAACAAACAGATGCTTTAATTATTATTTCGACGCTGACGTAGAAACTCTAATAGGAATAGATAGATCCCTTAATTGCTGAGTCGGGAACCCCAGGGGACACGACCTACCAAACCTTATTCTGAAGTATAAGAACCTCATCAGCTAGTTCTGTACCCTTTCAAATTTCCGTAATGAGTATATTCTTGAGTAGTGTATTTGTGATTATTTTAATGTTGATCTTCTAGTTTTCATTTTCCTCATCATGTAGGCTAACATGATCAAATATCAATCGATTTTACATATTATCAAGCTCGATGAAAATCTAAAAATACAACCAAGATGAGAGAAAAGAGAACTCGTCTTGATGATGCATACGCAATGTGTACCGGTAGCCTACTGAGGCCCCAAACAAAAGCAAGTTTTTGCGTCGACCCTGGAGCCGTGTCGCGGTCGCGATCGTGGAGAAAGTGCAGCTACCTGCTGCCTGCTGCAACCTGGAAATGGGACTGACACCTTCATCAATTATTCCGAACCTTGCTGGAAAGTGGAAGTGAATAGCTGTATCTTTTTTTTATGTTTTTTTCATCGATTAAACTGCGCTGTCGTTCAATATTTTTGACAAGCAAACTAGTCTATTCCCGTTGCCCTAGTCGTCAAATATCCCACTTTCTTTTCGTAATGCTTTCATCAGTGTTTACTTATACTATCGTGCGCCATCGACCAGAAATCAGAGCAGTCACATGCAGTCTCTGTTTGTCACTCTGATACACTTCAAGGTAGGCCTACAGGTAATCGAATATTTTGTGGAGTAAAGAGAAGTCAGAGCACTTAGTATGTTCATCAGGCCTATATGCAGTCTCTTTTCATAACACTGGCATTTTCATGGAAATTGAACTGTTTAGAGGATTCATTTGAAGAAAATAAGGAGATAAAAGAATTCTCTTTGTGGAAAAATTTGATTTCTAGTTTGAGATCTCAACAAGTACCTATAGGATGAATAAATTTTACAGGAAATATCTTGAAAAATCAATAAAAATAAGCCTACTGTGCTTCTAGAGCAAAATCTATTCAATCTGTTTTCCACAAAGGTTAGCTCAGCATATTATTATTCTAAATTATATCATCAAACGTATACATCAAGGAAAGCTACTGAAGAGACAGTTTTCCTTCCAAGCACTTGTCTCTCTTGTTTGGATGTTGTCATATTGTTTCAATAATACTGTAGTGTTATCACTGATTCAGATTCCTAATCCTTCATTCTGTTTAGAAGGAACGTGAACCAAGTCAAGAATCTGGCGTGGAAAAGTTAATCTTTATCAAGTAATAGTGGCTCAAGTCACTTTTCAATAGTGACACTTCACTATTCTTCTTCAACTTCTGTTAGATTTTGACACAGACTGCGTCCTTAAAATTCTTCAAAGTTAAATCTAGTTGGGAGTGCGTCGAAGAAAAGTAAGCAGAGTTTAAAATGACTACTGACGATCTTTCAAATGAAATTTTCAACTTACTGTGGGGTTTACCCGTATACTATATTATGCTCTAGTATGATGAATATTATTGGATAGCGACCGTACTTTGGGATCATATACGGGTCAGGGGTTACGTCCGATGAGCGATTTCCAATGAGCGATTTTGGGTGTTGGCAGTCCATTGAGCGATCCATTGTTCAGAATAACAGTAAGGATAGGCAGACGTTATGAATAGGAGGACTTGGGTGTCATTATACATCAGGGACAGGGGACAGTGAAGGAGGAAGGCTATGAGCGATAAATGGGTAGTGTCATGTGTATACTCGTAGTACGATATTATATTGAAGATGATGATCTTCAGTATCTACCACCTCTAATAAAAAGGAATCAGTTGTAGAGCAAAGATTGAATAGCTTTCAACTTCGAACAGTTTAAATTTATGTTCATTATTGCCTATTTATATTAATTTATATTTAAAAATAAAAAAAAATCCTATAAGTTCTATCAATTACCATATCATCAATCATCAACTTCACATCTGAAGCAATCTACAAGCAATCACAAATTTCAAGTTTATACCAATCTACAATCGTTATAGTTAGTATATAAAAGCGAAATGGCTCCCTTATTTTATTCACATAACAGATTCCACCAACAGAGGTCAACATCTACATTTAATCTTTAGGCGCTTAAATCCAAAAAATGTATAATTAGAAGAAAATTTCTGGAGATTTTCACATTTCGATAATCCCAAATCAAATGTTTTTACTATCATCAGTAATAATATACCCAAATCGAATTTCTTAACAGTTTGTAAATATATTGTTTATTGGATACAATATTCTTCAACAAATGATTTTTTTTTCACGGGAGGTGGTAGGTGACTCAATCATGATCATCAATATCGTAATGCAAGTATTTACATAATATGTTTTTAGCCTTCCTCCGGCTCTGTCCCTGATCATCCAATGATCAGGTCATCCAATTCATAGCGTCTGCCTATCCTTATTGTTATTCTGAATAATGGATCGCTCAGTGGACTACTTTTTCCCTGATCGCTCATCGGACGACACCTGGTTACGGGCCACAAACAATCCATGTTCAAAAAATTCAAATATGTAGCCCCTTATCCCATACTAGCAAGAACCCGTGCTTCGCAAGGATCTATTTCAAAACTTGACAAAATGAAAACTTGACGTAATGAAATTTTGAAGAATTGAGAATAGGCCTATAACCATCCTTGGTTATTTAAGAATCTATAAGCAAAATTTCAAGTTAATTAGTCCAGTAGTTCAGACGTGATTATGCGTCAAACATAATTTTCCTATCCCGTACGTGCATAAGCCAGCTCTTTACTTTATATAATTATTATAGATATAGTTAACGACTGCAAGAGATAGGACTGTGGAACAGAATAGTGGTGAAACTATGATAGCGCCAGAAGTGTCTCAAACACAATAGTAGGTACTACATGAACGTTTTGAAAGTGATTTGAAAAAATTTTAAAACAAAAAACTGAATCCTTATCATTCTACCTTCATTTAGAGAGGCTTTTGTTTGAGCCGAATGGAAATCTATTTATAAAAAAATGAATGTCTGTTTGTGTGTTTGTTTGTTCCCTGTAGACTTGAAAACTACTTGACATAACGGCATGAAACTTTGGGAATATGTTGTGGGATGGTTTCTGAACAGAAATTTTAATAGGGGGGCTAATAATAATTATTTATTAATCCATTTTACAGACATATGTTTTCTAAATTTTTGTCCGAGCGGCTACTGAAGAACGAAAAGATGATCATGATTCAAGATCATATTGTGATAATATGATTTAGCATCTAAAGTTACCAGCTGTAATAAACATATCACCCTGTGATAAATTATTGTGTAGCCTACTGGTATTAAAACGGTAGTTTGGAGTTGAAGTGTAGTTGATTGGTACCAGCAGTTGATAATGGTTCCTTAGAAGACCTATACAAATAATTATCACTCCCCTATCATTGAGAAACTGGAAAATGTTGAAAAAAATTATCACCTAATGAAAGAGAGTATATATATATATATATATATATATATATATATATATATTGTATAGTATATATGTATAGTATTCATATTGCATTCATTAATTACTGAAGTTTGAAAGAATAATTTACAATTTTTTGAATTTAGCTTAGCTTATATTCATCCTAAAATGGAAAGAATATGGAATTCTGTGTGATTCATTGTACATCGCATATTTCCTGGACCATATATCGACAATCTACAGCTATGAAAACATTGAATATTTTTCTTTGAAACACTGATATAACCTTTTCTTTTAATTGAAAACTTTACTGATAGATATTACTACCAATTGATTGAGAAGAATAATATGTTTTCGGAATAATGAATGCTGCATGACTAAGCATATAGTAAGTCCATATTGAGATGAACATGTTGATTGTCAGATAAATTTCATGATTCACCAAATAAAGTCAAGTGTAACATGATATACATTGGCGGTGCGAAGTTCGCTGGGTAAGCTAGTTGTAAATTAAGCTTTACTATTAATAGACAACGCTGAAAAAGACAGGCACAATCACCAGGAATACTATAAACCTGTAGAACGTTTACCACGTAAAACACGTGGTAAGCTCGCGCTCTCAATCAACGCAAAATCAATTCGATCAGCTAATTGATGAAATTGTTTCAAGCTTTCCAATGATTACAACATATGTTAGAATATCATGTGTCAATTATCTCAGTTCCATATGGAGTTCACCTTACCATAAGCTTACTTAATAAGATCCTTTTTCATCCTTTGAAACCCTTAGAGGCAAAATATCTCAAAATCCGTTCTTAGTGCGCGTCTAGCATGTTTGAAGAATATTTGTGCAAAGGTTTAAGCCTGTAGGCCAATTAGTTTGAGCTGTAGTGTGATTTTACATCAGAATTTTCGAAAAGTGCCCTCTCCTGAACCCCCCTGTGCTCCTAATTGGAATTTTTCTGTATAGATCTGATTTTTTTCGTACCTGAACGAAAAAGTTCCTCATGACTTTGCTGTGCAATGAACGGTTAAAAAGTGATAATTTTGGGGGGCCCAGCTCCCTCAGGGGGGGGGCAGATTTCTGAAAAAATTTTGTAGTGGATGTTTTGAGGCTACAATAAACAATTGTGCGAAAAATCAAGTTTTTAGGCTTAGTAGTTTGGGCTGTGGTGTGATTTCAGTTTGTCGGGGCTTAACCTTTTAGATATAGGTAGAATAAGAATAAGAAGAAGAAGAAGAAGAAGAAGAAGAAGAAAAAGAAGAAAAAGATAGATTATTATGTTGCTTTGGCCTGTGATCTGTATAAATGTCCTGTAACAACTAAAGGTGCGTCCACACATGCCGAACCGAACCTCGAACCGCGCAGCAAACCGTGCATTCCTCCGAACATCTTGCCTTTCAACGAACATGAGCATATGTTTCATAATGTTAAAAATCAGCTGTTAATCATTCGCCGTACCGTACTCCGAACCATTCGCCGTGCCGCTTGTTCTAACTGCTCGCTTCACCTCACTCCGAACGCTGAACTTTTCAGCCAATCAGAGCCCTCGATTACAATTCGCCGTGCAGCTCGCTCCACAATATTTTGGCTATTCATCACAAGTGGAAAACATGCGAACATGAATACAGTATGGGCAATTTTTTATTTGATTAAATTCATGTTTTGAAGAATTCATTGTTACGAATGATAAATTGATAGGAGCTTAAAAATATTTTCTAATTCAAATGAAATAAATTCTGAAAAAATAATGATTGGATAAATACCAATATTGAATTATTGTTGACCAAGAACAATTCATTCAACTAATTCTGTATTGATGAAATTATAATCATTTTCTCTATTGATAATCAATTTCATCAACTAATCATCAACTAACTGAAGAAAGTACATCAATTTCCATGAATTAATTAATAGATCTATATAAATCTAGAGTGTAGGTCATATCTAAATTCACAGAGAGTTCGATTCTTGTTGGCAAGATATATGTTATTCAATGCAGAAATCATTGTTATTTCACTAAAAGATAGGATAAAATGAATAGTTCTCTTCCAGGGGGAGTTTTGACAACCAACAAAACTCATTTTTCATTTGAAGAAATAATATCAAAAAGGTGCATAGGACCTAACTTTTTTGTTCAGCTTGCCAAAATACCCCTCATTTCAATATTAAAATTTTCGACTGACTGTACAGTGAGTCAATCATTCTATCAAGGCTTGAATAATTTTGAAATTTTAATTAAATAAAAATGGTAGAGAATAATTATCATGTAGATATCAACACCTTTATTTAAAGACATATTAACTGCATGCGTTTTCATATTGCCGATACAGCATTGATGAAACTGTAGACGTTTATTAATATTTAGCAGTCTCAAAAAACTGTTCTTGCTGAAAAATTAATAATACATGTCACGTGTAGGCTTATACATTCCATCAGGAAAACGAAGTTCAAAACTATGGTTCTCCTAAACATATGTTTTTGAGATAATTTCTTTGATGCAGCTGTTTCACATTCACCATTACAAATTATACAGAGTTTGTGAAAATAAAAATATTTATTGATTACCAAAACAATACTATTATTACATCAATGATAATAATTAATTATTAGAACAATACTTTTATTATATCAATAATAATAATAATAATATTAAACATATTTATCAATTATCAGAACAATATTATTGAGGTTGAGTGGAATCAGGTAGAAAGCAATAATAGAACAGATGTTCTTTTTTGAATTTCTATCATATTATTTTGTTATTTCCAATGATTACAACATATGTTAGAATATCACATGTCAATAAATAAATATTATCTCATTTCCATATGGCACTCACCTTACCATGTTCATAACCTTACTTTTTCATCCTTTGAAACCCTTAGAGGCAAAATATCTCAAAATCCGTTTTTAGTGCGCGTCTAGCATGTTTGAAGAATATTTTTGCAAAGTTTCAAGTCTGTGGGACAATTAGTTTGAGCTGTAGTGTGATTTTACATCAACATTTTCGAAAAATGCCCTCTCCTGGACCCCCCTGTGCTCCTGATCGAAATTTTTCTGCATAGATCTAATGTTTTTTCGTAGCTGAACAAGAAAGTTCCTCATGACTTTGCTGTGCAATGAGCGTTTGAAAAGTACAAAATTTTGGGAGAGGCCCAGCTCCCTCAGGGGGGCAAATTTCTGAAAATCCTTCCTTGGTGGATGTTTTCAGGCTACCATAAACAATCGTGCAAAATCTCAAGTTTTTAGGCTCAGTAGTTTGGGCTGTGGTGTGATTTCAGTCTGCAGGGGCTTAGCCTTTTATAAGTATAGAGAGAGATAAATGGGTCTGAATAGAAGCTAATTGCTGAGGGATGTTCTTCTTCGTCTTCTTCTTCTTCTTCTTTTACTTTCATTCATCCGCTACTGTACATGTAATACACCATTTAAGCTGCCTCATTTCAATCCTCTCACATCTCTCATGCCAACTTCCTCTCTTATTCTGTTGTTTTGGATTCTATATCCCTTCTTGTCTTCCCTAATGTTTTTCTATGACATTTCGTTTCCACTGTTCTCATTTTATTTTCATGGCATGATCTCATGGGCCAGCTTTCACTCCCGCGTAGACCTACAGCAAAATTGGTTCAATTATTGATCTGTAAATACTTGATTCTTTATCCTCTTACTGATCCATTTTTCACCAAATAGCCAATAAGGGATGTCCTTGGATAAAAATCGTCTCTAGAAAATATTTATTTATAAATTAATTTATTTATTTACTTACAAAAGCTCACAGAATAAATCCATGAAGAGCCTTATTGACATCAACTAGTTTAGATACTTAATATTTGATGCAAAATAAGAATGAAAAATAAAATAAATAGTAAACACAATTTTTGAATACTAATATGATGAGAAGAGACGAAATGAAAAAATAAAATAAACTAATCATAATAGTAAATGAAGAAGAATGGAATAAAAATAATAATAAGAATGAAATAAAGTTAATAGAGAATAGAGGAAAAATAGGACTTTAGAAGAGAGAAAAAAAATGACGGAGTTTAGTATAATTATTTATCAATCATGAGTCAGCTATAGAGCGATATGCTAGTTCACAGGATTTCTTGAAGGTTTGGAAACGGTCAGCAAACGGATCAACGATGGTTTCTATTGTACAAACGTATAGTTCTGTATATGTAAGAATTGTAATGATGAGTCGTTCTGATGAATGGCATGTGAAACAGAATATTTGGTCTTGGTCTATTAAACGGGACATGAAGTTGCAACATATTTATACAATGGTTTCTATTGTACAAACATATAGTTCTGTATATGTAAGAATTGTAATGATGAGTCGTTCTGATGAATGGCATGTGAAACAGAATATTTGGTCTTGGTCTATTAAACGGGACATGAAGTTGCAGTTGTAGATTCTGGCATGAATACTTGATTGTTTAGGATATTATATAATAGCAAGAGGCAACCGACAGATCTCCTTTTCTTCCAATCTTTGTACATTAAATATCAACCTTGGATTGTCTCTTGAAAAAGCTATCGGACAGAATGCGTTGAACTTTTTAAAATAAAGATACCTTAACAATTTATTCTGAATTTTTTCCAAATCAAGAATAGCGCTGCTGTGAAATGGAGCCCAAACTAATAAAGCAGCATATTCAAGTTTATTGGGGTCGTGCCTACCAGGTGCACATTAGCAGATTGGAGACTGTTCGAAATCAATTCTTAAGGCAGGTTTAAAAAAGAATAGAAGATATTCCTCTGCGTTACTTTTTAGTGAGTCCAGAGTTTTGTCACTGAGAAAACTTTTCATTAAAGATCTGTTGATCTACATCTATAATAATTCCCATTCAATATTTACTCCTACAGAACATTCATATAATACAAGATATGCATCAGCAGTAGGTATAAACACAATACAACAAACAAGATCCTTTTCAATGACAAATTGTTTTTACATTTCTCATATTTTATTCCGAAATTTCCTTCTCCGTTCCAACCAGAATAGATTGTTGGATGTAGTTTCTAACTCTTTTTTTTATCCCTTCTTAATGCATGGGGATTATAGATTCATCATTGAAAATTATTTTAATGTAGTTTAGATCTCTTATAAAAATTGAGATCTCTCTTTATAATTATAGATATAACGCATATTGTTATGATAACTCGAGCTTACGCACAGGCCTTTGTTGCCTATGTAAGCTCTTTCCTATCTGATACAAGAATTTTATACAAGAATAAAATTGTGATAGCTCAAGAGTTTTATTGTTTAGTATAGTTCTATATTTTGTTGTTGTTTTTAGTAAGTATATTATATCGTTTCTTGAATTGTATAAACTTATTGCTGAAGATTCTATGTAACTGCTTTGAATTGTATTCAGAAGGAAAAAATAAATTGAATTGAATTGAATTGAATTGAATTACTCCTTACTGTAGCATGATACGATTTCAAAACAACGTCACATGCTGTAAAAGGCCTACAATTTCGAAATAAAAACCCTAGCGACCTATTAGCACCATTCATAACATGTGCTAGGTGTTCCTTAAACTCAAGAGTAGGGTCCATTATGACGCCCAGGTCCTTCATACGGATAACCGTAAGGCCTCTTTCACACGATAGGAGACGTGCAACTTGAACACTGAACAGTGTTCTCGTTTTTTTGTCGAAGTACATTGAGTCAAATCGTGTCTTTCACATGGTGACTCCTATCCAGGAACCTCGTTTTGTCACGTCTTTTCCCCTCGAGGCAAGCAGAGGCAAGATCTAACAACTGTGCCGACGTTTCCCCAAAGTATGACTCATCACTTTTTTCTCAAAGTCTAACTTCCTTAAAAATATAGATAGAAGATTTCTGATTTCGAATTTGGATTCAGCGACCCCAAATTCTTTAAAGCGTAAGTCCCGTTTTCGAAAATATCCGAAAACAAGGAAGTTATGGCTGTTTTTAATAAAGCTTTCTATTATCATATAATTATACGGTAAAAACGAACAGGTACTGTACTATACAGTACGTAAGTACTCTAGCTATTATAATACAACTTACACTGTATTCGTGTAGGAAATTTGGTAAGTTATTTATCTTGATTTCTGAAAATACCCCAAAATAAGGGAGTAAGATAACTTTGAAAAACCAAAGTTTTCCTGCCGATTGAAGAAACATTAAAAATTAGTCTAAGACATATTATGTCTTAGAATAAAAACGTGTAACAAATATCAGATCACTATTCAAGCTATCAAGCTTTTCATAAATTTCATAAGTTTGTGTCGACGGTATATGACATAAAAGGCAAATGCTCGCGCTTGGTCCATAGTTCTACGACTGAGGAATGAGGATTTAGGTCAGCAACTAAAATCGACAAGCCATGATTGTCAATCTTACTCATGATACAAAGCTTTGTACTATGATACATGGTTTTCATTCCGTATCATTCTTTAATAAAAATAAAACAAGATTCTGGTTTCAAAAGCATCAAAGTCGCCAGGCTGGTCTGAGCTATTCATGATTTTTTTCAGTATGCATTATCAACTCAGCAGTTCTAATACACAGACATCACTACTTGGAATGCCATGACATTTTCTATTCTCTCAATTCCTATTATTACCATAGATCGATTCAGATCAGCACAATGTTTATACTGTATGTTCATAATAGATTTTTCTGATTGTAAAAAGAAATAGTTCTGTATATGTAAGAATTGTAATGATGAGTCGTTCTGATGAATGGCATGTGAAACAGAATATTTGGTCTTGGTCTATTAAACGGGACATGAAGTTGCAGTTGTAGATTCTGGCATGAATACTTGATTGTTTAGGATATTATATAATAGCAAGAGGCAACCGACAGATCTCCTTTTCTTCCAATCTTTGTACATTAAATATCAACCTTGGATTGTCTCTTGAAAAAGCTATCGGACAGAATGCGTTGAACTTTTTAAAATAAAGATACCTTAACAATTTATTCTGAATTTTTTCCAAATCAAGAATAGCGCTGCTGTGAAATGGAGCCCAAACTAATAAAGCAGCATATTCAAGTTTACTCCTTACTGTAGCATAGTACGATTTCAAAACAACGTCACATGCTGTAAAAGGCCTACAATTTCGAAATAAAAACCCTAGCGACCTATTAGCACCATTCATAACATGTGCTAGGTGTTCCTTAAACTCAAGAGTAGGGTCCATTATGACGCCCAGGTCCTTCATACGGATAACCGTAACACAATCGAGGTTTGCATTATTAATATTGTAATTGTAATGAAAATGAATTTTTCTGATGTGTGAATATCATGTATTTTGTTTTTGATATATTTATTTCCAATCTATTTCTCAAACACCAGTCATGAATCGCATTCAGATCCCGAATATAAGCGCAATCACTCTGTTATTGTTTAGGCCTAAACGTTTCATTGTTTCAATCAATAGGAGATATAAATATTGTCCGTCAAATCAAATATCAAACTTGTAATTGATAAATTGATTATTATCAGTTTGACAGTTTGATCTGCTCTCTTTTGAATAATGAGATGAGACTATCTCAACATCATTAGAAAGTTTTGAAACATCTTTCATAGGACTATAATATAGGCCTACTACCTACCTACTGTATGCATAAAAATCAAAGTATAGAAATTATTTGAATATATATAGAAAGAAGATGATCCATTTCTTTTGAACAGTGCATGCACCAGTTAGTTTTGCTTGACAATTAGTTAGAAAATCAAAGCACCTGAAAGATTATGGAAGAAGCTCAAGTGTAATTTTTTCACCTGCGGACCTGGATTCAGTTTACACAGTTTAAATTCTCAACTGTTTTGAGATAGTTGGTTAAACAGAGGGGGGCGTGTTTGAACGCAGATAGCGTCCTTGAAATTCTTGTTGGGGCTCAAAATCAAATCTTGGGGTGAGGGGGTGGTTAAGGGACGTCAGCTGTGTTTAAAATTACTATACCGTAATGACGACATTTTTTGGGTTCCCAATTCATGGGGATGATGAAGGGGGTAGTAGCTGATTTTCTAAATTTAAGGGGAGGGGGGGGTGTTGCGTGCATGGGCTGAAGATTGATCTATGTGATCTAAGTAGATATAAAATAAACAATAATTATTCTCATACACAAATACCTGATGAAACTATAGACCTAATGGAAATACAGCAATAGACTGGCTTCTCCACACATCTGTGCAATTACTTGTCAGCTGATTTATGATGAATAATTCTATAGTCTGATTTTTACTCTAATATTGGCGTATGAAGGAGGCTCCTTTTTCCTATTATATTATCCTTGAAATGCAAAATTTCAAAAAACCTACTTGTATATACGTCGACGCGCAATTAAAAAAGGAACATACCTGTCAAATTTCATGAAAATCTATTACCGCGTTTCACCGTAAATGCGCAACACATATACCGGTACATATAAACATTTGAACATTGAGAGAACCGTTGACTTGAATCTTAGACCTCACTTCGCTCGGTTAATTAGTTAGGATACTGCTCTTATAGTGAGATTCTCTTCGTCTGTAATCCTTATAAATAATATCCTTTTGCTTTCTTTTTAACTATAATACTGATAGTTTGAAGAGAATCTTGCCCTACCGTATATGAAAGATTCATAATTTACAAGAAATCCAAAGATTCATAACTTACAGAAGAAAATATTCTTGATCAAATATTTAATCCAAATAATCCAAATTCGCTTCGAAAAAGTGTGAAAATGTGCAGTCTCTGAAAGAATAATTCTCCATATTAGAATGAATTTAAGCCAGCGTGAGAAATTTTCAAAACTTAAGCAAGCAAAAAAATATAAAATGGAAGAGACACAATCTCCTCCTCCCTCTTTTTATAATAATAGAGATAAATGTGTGGTCATCTTCTGGTTAATGAAGAAAGGAATTGTCTTATACATGTACGGGGTAGTGAATATACCAATACAAGATATTGACTCAATATCATTGATGAACTACTTAACAGATTACTGATTAAATTACTAATTAACTTGCAATTTAAAAAGATTCTGATTTCACCGATGTTCATATTCATTGATCAATTAATTTGAATTCAATCATTTAAAAAAATCAAATAAATGTGTGGTTCAAAGTTTACGCAACAATAAAAGCTAAACCAAACAGAGCTTCGTCCAAGTGAAACCGTCGTAGCGTAATTGGTAGGACAATCACGATCCATGAATGAAAGGTTGAGGGTTCAATACCAATCAAACTCACTTTTTTATAAGAATTTTCAAGTCTGATGAAGATTATATCCTCTTAATTTTTGCAAAATAATGATTCTATTTTTTTAAGTTTCCTGAAAATATGGTGATTTCATTTTACAACACACAATATTCCCTGATACAAAGCACGGACAACCTGCTAGTTATTATGTATGTCCTTTTTTCCTATTCACCCTCAGCAATATTGAATAAAATGTAAACTGTGACCTCTTTTCATTTTAACTTTCTGATTTAGTACCTGAATTGACAATCACAGATCGATCTCTACATGGAGTCCAAATAGATTAATTGAAAAAATAGCATAAAAGCGTAGAATATAGACATAGGTTTTCTCTGTCGTATGTTTATAACTTTAAGAATTCTGTTCATTGAGAACAAGCTGTGTTAGTTTCGAGCTCTCATGCATTCATTTTTTTAACTTTTCTTATTGCTCTTATTTTTCCACCACCCAAATTTGCCAACAAGAATACAAATATACATTAAGAAAAAATTAGAGAGCTACACTAACAGGTTGACCTGAAAACTTTAGACCTATAGATCCTTGATACACTTTCACTAAAGACATGAAAATAGCGGTGGTGAATTATTACGGATGAATTAATCTTTCGGTTTATTGGTGATCGCTGTGTTCAATTTATTGTCCATTGTCTGAAATTATCCGGATGGTTAAGTGATTTTTCCTCAGCAAAAACAAGTCAGTGGCTGTTCTCTGTTTACGCCACTGTTCAAGTGAGGGGTCACATGAAATATTATCGTGGTGGGTGATCTAGAACGCTAGGTACCGTACTCTTCTTCTCAAGACAATTTATTGACGGCGATATCAATTGCTGGCTACTGGCTTTGGCAAAGGTTCTCCTTTTCTTTCTCTTACATTGATCTTGAAGTGCAACTTCTTTGTCACACTCAGTGATAGCGTAGAGATTGAGGTCATATCAGAAGCTGAATGAAAGGTTATTTATTGCTTGTGACAAAAACTATTCTGATGACTGATATAGTGTAACATTTTCCTAAACTAGCTAGAAAACGCTATCTTTATTAAAAAAATATAAAGTACCTATACAGCGGTACTTCTTTTGGAAAAATATTTCACAAGGACTAGTTTTATTCTCGAGAAATGTAAATGATTGAAATTTCTCTATTGTTCTGCTGCACATGCTACGATGGGTCGCATGTACCGGTGCATATATTTACCTTTCATACATCATAAATTTTTCGCGTATACCGGTACAGTACGGTAGGCCTAGCGCAGATGTTCAATCACTACTGAGGAGAAATCCCTAGCCTACATATTATATAATGTGAGATATTTCAAATTACTAAGATTAATTTCAGATATGCTAGCAGACTGTAGAAATAAGCCTTCATTTATGATGGGTATTTAAAGTTCACGATTATTTATATTATATTGAATCTATTTAGAAACGTCGTATCAATGGGATTATTGTATTATATAAATTTCGTGGAGAATGCAATAGTTATTCAATTTTTGCATCCAAATTTACATTATTATGCAACCATTGTTTAATAATAATTCATTTATTGTTGATAATATTATATAGGCGTATTTCTCTAAAGGTGAAGAGACTTTTTAGATTTGGAATATAAAGTGGAATTGGTGTGTAGAGCTGTTGTGGTTAGGTGGATGGATGAACTTTTAGAACTTTTAGTAGGTATATAGAATAGCAAGAAGATGATTGTGGGTTTGCTTTCATGCTTTAGGACAGTAGATGGACAGGTTGAGCCAGTCCTGTTTTGTTCAGAGGTAACGGCAATATCCAAGAAATTAACATGATGAGTCAAAGCTGAACATAAATCTGACAAGTGACGTGCATTGCATTGGGCGGACAGCCAAAATCGTATAGTTGTTTATGCAACTATTAAAGCTGATATATTAATGCAGGAACACCTTGGAAAAATATTTCAGATAACTTTCCGAACTACTTTTAGATCATTTTTCGTTCAAAACAGTGTCGTAATTGATTGCATTGATGGTTATGCTATTTTTAAATTGAATTTAATTAGGAGTTGAATTTAATTATGATATTATATCTATAATTTTACACATTACTTTATCAAATCCTGATATAATATCCTGGAATCAGGTAATTGCTCTGTTTGGAAATTCCAATTAGGCTACTTTCAATGATTGTAACGTTTCACGATAGCCAATATCAAATTTCAACATAATCTAGAGCAATCAAGCTCAAAATTCAATATTATACTGATCTGACCTATTACTCTCAATTGAATTCATGAGTAAATCAATGAATGATTAAAACGAATGATACCGTATAGTAAATGAATAGTATAGATCAATTCACTTGAAGAAGTTTTGTGAAACAATTAAATTCCATGAATAAATCTATGACATCATACAGATATATAGGGAGCTTACAGAACTTTATTACCAGATACACATGTATTATCATTTCAGTGTATATGTATTTAATACCCTCAATCTCCTTTTGCATTCTTATTCCTTTATCACATTATTCGATAGCCTGAATTCATAAGCCTCAGAATTATCCTACAAATGAAAATTATGATCTTTTAGGTAGGCTACTGATAAATTGAACTTGTATCGTCAAGAAGTCTTCAAGTTGTCTCTGAAAATGTGGATCTATTAAAAGGCGATATTGAATAGGTAGACCTAGGGGTGTGAACCCAATGAATTAATTATATAGGCATAATGTTTCTAGAACATGTTGATCTATCTTATATTTTAATAATTATAAATGCATAGTAGCCTATAGGCCCACTATAATTATATCTTATATCAATATAAGATCATAGAAGATATGGTATCATTATATAATTATATTATATCTTGATATCTCTAAAAAATGTTAATCTATTGCTATTTAAAATTTGTATCAACGGCCAAACCGAGAAATTCGTACGGTATATCCTGAGAAAACATACACTTAACAGATTCCGTTACAGCTATCAAAGTTCAAACTATCAGATCAACATATTGTGGATTTCTTTTCATTAGTTGAATGGGAAGCATTGAAGTTTGATGCTACACTCATATCAACGAGTTATTTTTATTTTCATGAGGAATTGTGACAGTTTAAAGTGAATCCAGGTGAGGGGTTTATCGCAGCAGTAATTATGGCAGTGCTAGTGACGCTGAGGCGCCCACTAGCGGAATGCAGATCGCCAAGCAAAGGGCGGGCGGGCGGGCGGGCCTCACCCAGCAAGCAGCCGGGTCAAGCCGTTATAACGGGTCGGTCGCTCACTCCTGCCTCCTGCCTGCGTGATCCATCATTAGCATCCTGGCTCAATTACCAATCTAACCTAAGCGAGTCAAGGTCGTCGACTTCCTGGGTTTAAGTTACACTCGTTGTTAGCCCTTCTGGAAGATTTTTATGGTGATGTTGATTATTGTGAAAATGAATTTGTATGTAGAAGATTTACGATGAAGTTGTGGATTATTTATATAGATTTCTATAGCTATAACCTATAGGCTACCTATATATATATATTTGGCCCATATGTGTATCCTGCTTTCACTGATTCTCTACAACGTAACTCGAACATATAGTGGATGAATCACAGTTGATCATTCACTTCCTCAAGAAGAGACAAGAGTAGGCCTGAATATACCTATTTAAAGAATTCCATAATTAGAGAATTTTTCTGAGTACGGTATAGTATTTCTTGTGGAGTAATTTTATGTAGGTTAGAGACAACGATAGTAATACAGGAAGGCCTATATAGGTATGATATATAAATAATAGGCCTATATTGGAGATGAATCGCTGATGAGAAGGCCCTAGCAGTGTCAAGAAAAATGCGTCCGGAAACAAAAACGTATATTATTATGAACTTGGAAAATTTATTTTATAGGAATTTGATTCGACTTATGATCAATAATGTGATGCACAATGAAAATTCAAGAGATAATCGAATATAAGTTTGCTTCAATTTGTACCATGATACACACTACACAGATAATTCAGGCATAGGCCTGCATTTTGAAAAGAAGTGCATTTCACATAGAGTACCTAAATGTATGAATCATCAAAAGTGATTTGCAAGATTGCAACTCATGCCACCAAAAACTGTTTCTAAAACAGAGACCCAATTCTAAATTCGTTTAAAATTCCTAAATTTTTGTGGCGTTTCTTTTGGAATAAGCCACTTGATTATAATGATTTCAACGGAAGTAGACGATTATAATAGATCATAACAGAAGGATAATTGCTTTAATTGAGGGTTATTTTCAAACTGTTGATGCTCATAAAACATTTTCAACTTCTTAGATCAATAACACTATTTTTGAGATTAGAAAACAAGAATCAAGGGTAAAATTTGATGGTGTATAGGAGAACGACCTTGACACTGACCTCACTATACAGGAATGTCATTACCGAGAGTTAGTCGATTATCCTGGGCCTGCTATGTCAGTGTTGAGATGAAGCAGCTAGCCTATGCCAGTGAAATCTATTGAAGATAAGGTACTAACAACATTCCACTTTTACTAGTGAGTAATGAGTGAAATGAGTTTGATACCGTAAAACTTATTCAACACTATTGATGCGGGAATTTTTGTTACTTTTTACTAGCCTATCATATGACATTGATATTTTTATAGATTAGGTTTAATTTATAAGTTACGTTTTGGTGAATAAAGAATAGTGAATAGGCAAGTAAATAGTTTTAGTAAATATGCAATTATGGATAGAAATGTATGCTTAATTTATTATCTTTGAGCCAAGTTTTACAATATTATTCACATCTAGTATTATCAAATGAATAAGTGAATTTGACGTAAATTCACGTATAAATAGATAGAGTAAGTAAAAGCCATGTCTGGCTTATATAAATAGCTAAACTATAAATACTAGTACATATTTATTTAGGTCTAAATAGTAATGAAGAGTTCTCTACATTTGGTATTTTTCACTTTTGTTGTTTGGTTATTTAATTTAGCAGCCGACTCTTGATACTTGATGTTTGATTATCATAAATTTTATTAAAATGATATAGGTGTAGAAATAGATGTTTTATTGGCAGAAATAAAATAATTACATCTGAAATACATAATAAAAGCAATACCGTACGATATTTTTTTTTGAAATGTTGTGAAAGTAATTATTGTATTGCATTATTTACACACTGTAGGCTATTATTTTTTATGCTGGGAAAACAGGTACGGTATCTGGTTAAGGTATGTAAACCTTGTTGGTGCAACCAAGTGTAGAATTAGTTTTTATTTTGTATTGGCCATCTCATCATTCTTGATGAGTGAATACCATTGATATTCAATTATTTTATTATATGAGTTTCATTTATTTATTTTATTTCATTCAATCTTCTATAAGTGACACGAAGTAGCCCAATATTAGCAGGAAAATTAACTCTGTTACAGGATCTAGTCAAAATAGGGACAGTTGAAATGTGGTGATTCCAATTGTGAATGTTCATAAGACAATCATCTATATTTCAATATGATACTGATATACATTTAATATTTTATAAGTTTTACCGCCAATCCACTACAATGTTGATTGCATTAAGTATATTTTATCCTTGGAAATGCATGGTGGGTGATATAAGAAAAAGAATATTGATCGAAAAAAGAGAGTATAGGCCTATGCTACAAAAAAGGTGATCAGTTATTGTTGTGCAAATACCAACAGTAACTAATGAATAAAAATTTTAGTGAGCCTATGATTAATTAATATTGCTAATTAATTATTCAATTAAATTGATGTTTCTTCAAAAACTTGAGTTCATATTACTATAGCCTACTCTGATGAGTAGTATCTATTTGAATTCAATCATTGATTTTTCTTCATTGATTTTTCAATCATTACTTTTCTGTAAAGAAAGTTATGTGCTCCAGGAACAAATTAAAGGATTTTAGAAACAATAAGCTTAGGCGTATAGGCTCTATAAGACACTAGCCTAATGAAGAAAAGCACATTACTGAGTCATAATCGATTCATTATCATAATACCATCAAGACATTTTTAAATAACAATTTTCTAACATTTGTGAGATGATAAATGACAAGTAAGATAAAGTACATGTATGTTTTAATGTGAGCTTGGTTGGCCATTTCCATCTTCTTTCTTATTCATACGTTACTGTAACCATAATAATTCACCAAAGGTCAGGTTTTAATGTAGTCACTGCTCTAATACATAATCAGGGCGTACTAAATAAGTAGAGCACTTCGATGCATTTACATTTCAGGTTGTATACATATGGTACTGTTCATCCTTTTTATATGGTTGAATATTATAGTACACGTTTTCGGTGAGGGAGGAGGGCCTACATAGATCAATGAATGTAATTTGAAAATGATCTTGTTTATCAACATTGTATTTTAGATTTTATCACAACTCTATGTCAAATAATATTATGATTCGATTGGCGACAACATCATTTTCGTTATAAATTTTAAATTTAACATTATTTACTCGAGAGATGTAGAGAATTTTATAATTCATGTTTCATGACAGAAATTACGAAGATGGTCCAGAGTTTTCTATGGATATATAGGACTCATCAAAATAGTTTGAAAATTCTATGGATACCCTATATATTTGAATAATGAATTAAAATTTAATCTATCTATTTTTTTCATTACTGCTACTATATTTCATTAATATATCTCAGATTTTATAATTTAATTCATCATGTCTGGCTTATTCATCAATGCATTTCAATAAATGAATGAGAAAAAATAAGAAAGGTATCTAGTCAAAACTGTGAAGAACATTCATGAATATTGGATACAATGATGGCAACTGTTAACCGTATTCGTATGTTAACAGTAGGCCTATTTATAGAAAATGTTCATGGGTTCAATATTCATGAGTTACATTTGGGAACGGACGCCTCTACAATGCAATGACAGTAATGTTGACTACAAATCCTCAACTATGGACTGAAGTAACTGTTCCCTGCTTGATGTAAGGTGACTCTTTTGTTTCCTTATGCAATAATTGTCAACAGGTCAAATTATTATTCATTGAAGACTCATTCAATTGGTGCTGACACAACAAAATATACTTATCCTTTGCAAATAAAAATATTCAGTTACAATATTCATTAAATCAAACGACATATTAGGCTATTCATTCATTTTTATTAATTCCATAATGCTTTATAAAAAAGTAGGCTACCTGCTATTTCTTCTTTCTCATTGTTATTAATCTCTGAATTTATTTGTTATAAATAATTATGTTATTATGGATTGAATTTTATTAAGACAAAATGGGTTTCACTACTTTTGTTGTTTCCATCATAAAATATGTTGATTATGTGAATTTTAAATTGATAAAATAATAATAATTTATTGGCTTTACCTTTTTCCATAATATTATTCAATTATAAGATACATTTAGGTGCATATGAATACAAAATTGGCATCTACCTTCACTTAATGAAGGACCAAGTTATAAAATACGATACATTAGATTACTGTGTTGAAGAGAATTGAGAAAATCTGAAGCTTGATGACAAGGGTACGTTATACGAATTTCCCGTAATTTTCTAGTTTAGATGTTTGAATGCACCTATATATTAAGGTGCGTACAGATATACGCACCGCGAACATGAACAATTCACTTTTAATCAGCTGATTATATCTGTATTTTTACAGAAACGGTAAGATATAGATATAAAAAGCTTGGCATCAGCTGATTAAAAGTGAATTGCTCATGTTCGCGGCGCGTAAATCTGTACGCACCTTTAACATAACATAATTCACACAAAATACAACTACAATAATTACATTTATAATGAGGGAATTTGAGCTTGTTACTTCTGATTTTCTGAAGTTATCGCGAAATAATTGATTTTATCATTGCAAAGAGGCTAAGTTGCCCTTATTACTTTATTAGGAGGAGGCCCACCATATCATAAACCAAAAGACATACAGGTATTCAAATTTTGAAGAGATTCATATTTCTTTCACATTGTTCATCTTTTGCTTTATGCATTGTTCATCTATGCTTTTTCCTATTCAATGGGGCCATATATTGAGTTTCAAATTATCTTAGAATGTACAACATATAATACCGTAGATACATAGAATTATTTACCCTCAATTAATATATTACGGTAACTCTGATTCTGAGACTGGAAAAACGAGATTTCAAATAACAGGGGAAGATATAGGCATAATCATACAGTATGAACCGTCAAGTATTGGTACTAAAATTCGTAGTCTACCTTTATTTATTCAAAGGCAAATAATATACTTCAAGAAAAAATACAATGACTAGTAGACATACAACGTAATTTGAGAAATTGAACAAAACTATCCTAATTGTCCCACAATTTTTCAACAAATGAGAGAGCATAATAATAATTGTAGATCATATTATATCCGCTGATGTTATTATCTTAATCATGAAACCCTATAATCATTATCATGGTATGTAACACAGAAATTTCCATGATTTAGGCTACTGGTGGAAATTCTAGAAACAAAAACGACTCCAAACGAAAAAAGGAAACGAGAAAGTGGCTCACCCGTCGACAAGGAGACGAAATCATGTCCTTGATCCTGCAACCAACTACAATGAGGAAGACAACCTCGATGAACTTCACAGTCTTACTAGAGACGCACGCGTACTTAGGCTCGAATCAAGTTGCGACCGACTGCAAGGTGAAGTAGTTAAGCACTAGGTTCACTCGCCGAGAAATGTCTACTGACCCAGTGAGGCTGAACCGCTGAAGAAAGACCTGCACCGCAGGATTCACTCCTAACCTCTCTTCTTCTTCTACTTCTCTTCTAAAGAGCAACAAGGAGCAAAGTAGTTCTTCTGCTTTTTCTCAGCTGCGTGAAGATGACGACCCTGGCCCTGAACTCAACATAGAGCCTAGTGCGGCTGACGGCCTGTATAGGTAAGCTATATTAGCACCAGGTGTAGGCACCTATCTACATAAGTATAGTCAAGAGGAGATACCGATATATATATATATATGTCGCTCAAGGACTTCACAAATCAGAAGACAAAGTTGACAAAGTTTATCTGGTCGACATTCAGATAATAGCTAAAAAGACTAAAAAGACAAGTTCTTACAATATTGTAAAGCTCTTCCTGGGGGTTTTACTCTCGCCTCCAAGGATAGGTCGATACACGTGTAATGAATCTTGTACTGAGTCACCAGCATTGAGGTTAGAAATTTTGGAAATGCGTGCGGGGACGCTAAGTGAATACCAGACTGATTGAGTCACTACAAGATTCGATACAATCGTCTGAATCGCGGGAGGCATAAACACTCGCTCACCCTTGATTCTTCTTATGACAGATTGTATAATGATAAAAATTTTTTAAAGTAGTGTAGCGGTTGCTAAACACTGAATATGGATGTCTTAAAACTATTACCTGTGATGGAACAGCATACAAAATCATACAGGTCGAGCAAAAATCCCAATGTAGATAATTTACGGGACTGCGTCTCTAATGAGTTCCGAAGGATTAAGATAGGGTACTAGGACCAGATATCGTTCGGAATATATTTCGAGAACAGAGTCTTGTCGGGTTTAATGCTCTATTGTAGGAAATTATACGATCTCCAGCTGCATCTGCTATACAGTCAACGAATTCGCTCCTAAGTCGAAGTTGGTAACAGATAAAAGCTGATATATGAGCAGGTAAGGACAGAGAATAGATAATCTCGATCTGACCCCATCCAATATCCAGGTTGATTCAATTATTTCAATGATCGTAGGCCTACTTGATCGGTTCTTGATAATATAGAACGTGTCAGACACAATAATTGACAGGTCAAGAAATAATCGAACTCAGAAGACAAATTGATAAAATTGAAATATAGACTAGTATAATAAAATATATAATTCGAAAGTGCAGATATAAAACTTGAATTACAGATTGAAAATATTTTAACATTAACAAAATGATCAAAAGTGTACTTGTACTCGCATGACACCATGCATGATTCAACAGAATTTTATGATTGATAAATTTAACAGTTTTTTGAAAAATAGTAAAAATGAATTATAAAAGACTTTTAAAGTTGCTCGGGGTCGTGGTTCTGGCAGCGGAGGATAGTTAATCAACTACAAGTTCTTATAAACTCTATATATCAAATAAAATCTAAGAGCTTAATGGTTATAAGCGCTTGTCGGCGTGGCCATTAATTTAACGAAGAAATTTTTTATATTTTCTGCACTGTTATTTCTTTCGAAGCGAAGATTGGGGCCCCAAATGTTAAAACTCACCTGAAACTCCTTGGTGGTCGTGGTTCCTTTAGATCAAATTCGTTTGATCGGTGGCCGGTCCAGGCTTCGGTCTCAGCACGTGTGGAATTTTTAATTAAATATCTCCTTCACCAAAATAATTAGTAATTAAACTAGAATTTCTCGAATTATCGATTGATGAAATAAATTTACAAATAACAAGTAAAATAGCCTGAAATATTGGCTCACAGATAAAATATACAAAAATCGAACAAAATTTCACTAATGGGTCTTTGGTAACTTTCAACAGGTCTTAACGGTGAGGATTTTAAAAGGGAAGTGAAGTGTCTTCTTCTAAGCCTTGGGCTAGAACCTTTTCTCTGAGAATCTCTGTGTAATTAATTTGCATGAAAATTTGCCATTGGTAGAATGATTATGACGTAGGCATGATGTCAGTGGCAAGCAGTAAAATATAATTCTTTATATCTGATACTCAGCTGTTGATAAGAAAGCCTTATCGCTCGGGTGCTAACTATTCGTTTGGCAGATCTTTCATTCTATAAGGGTAATTACAATTTTCCTAGCTGATTCTCTCCTTTCATAAGATTTATTCTAAAGTTTCATCACAATATATATATATATATATATATATATATATATATATATATATATATATATATATAATATATTTTCTCTACAGTATTTGATCTATTCTATATCTATAAAGATCTATTTAATTTCTGCTGCAGTTGAGTTCAATATATAATTGACCGAACGAAGTGAGATCTAAGATTCAAGTTGACGGTTTGGCATTTCTCTTAATGTTTAAATGTTTGAATGTTTATATGTTGCGCATCTACGGCGAAACGCGGTAATAGATTTTCATGAAATTTGACAGGAATGTTCCTTTTCCAATTGCGCGTCGACGTATATACAAGGTTTTTGGAAATTTTGCATTCCAAGGATAATATAAAAGGAAAAAGGAGCCTCCTTCATACGCCAATATTAGAGTAAAAATCAGACTACAGAATTATTAATCATAAATCAGCTAACAAGTGATTACACAGATGTGTGGAGAAGCCAGTCTATTGCTGTATTTCCATAAGGTCTATAGTTTCAATCAGGTACTTGTGGATGAGAATACTGCGTGAGGTCTACTGTTCACAGAACTATTAGTATTATTGACCGAGCGAAGTGAGTTCTAAGATTCAAGTCGAGGGTTTGGCATTTCTCTTAATGTTTAAATGTTTATATGTTACACATTTATGGCAAAACGCGGTAATAGATTTTCATGAAATTTGACAGACTGTATGTTCCTTTTTTAATTGCACGTCGACGTATATACAAGGTTTTTGGAAATTTGGCATTATTTTCAAGGATAATATAAAAGGAAAAAGGAGCCTCCTTCATACGCCAATATAAGAGTAAAAATTAGACTATATAGAATCATATATGATTTTGTTCAGTAAATTTTCGTTGTAAATTGCCCAACGTTTTATGAAAATTATAATTTGATTTGCTCTGAACTGGAGTTATTATTCATAGGCATAAGATCCGTTCATGATTTATCAAGATATTAGCATATATTGGAACCGATGACTTTCCATAGATGATAGGTGAAAGCTATCAAACCTATTAGGATAAATTTGGTAGCATGGCACTTATGATTATGATTTCATTCAATGAGAGCTTATCTTCTTCTTCTCTTCTCTTCTCTATATCTATAAAAGGCTAAGCCCTGACAGACTGATATCACACCACAGCCCAAACTACTGAGCCTAAAAACTTGAAATTTTGCACAATTGTTTATGGTAGCCTGAAAACATCCACTAAGAAAGGATTTTCAGAAATTTGCCCCCTGAGGGAGCTGGGACCCCCAAAAATTTTGTACTTTTTAAACGCTCATTCCCCAGCAAAGTCATGAGGAACTTTTTTGTTCAGCTACAAAAAATAATTAGATCTATGCAGAAAATTCTGATCAGGAGTTCAGGGGTGTTCAGGAGAGGGCTTTTATCGATTTTTTTCAGGTAAAATCAGACTACAGCTAAAACTGATTGGCCTACAAACTTAAAACTTTGCACAAATATTCTTCAAACATGCTAGACGCGCACTAAGAACAGATTTTGAGATCTTTTGCCTCTAAGGATTTCAAAGGATAAAAAAGGATCCTACATTAAGTGGGTAAGGTTATAAATAACATGTTAAGGTGAACGCCATATGAAACTGAGATAATTGACACATGATATTCTAACATATATGTTGTAATCATTCGAAAGCTTAAAATAATCTTATCAATCAGCTGATTGAATTAATTTTTTGTAAATCGAGAGCGTGAGTACCTATTCTGTGGCGCGAGCTTGCCACGTGTGTGTGTCATTGTTGTATTCTTGGCCAGTTCAGTTTACGCCTGGACAACCTTCGGTTAACTGAGCACAGAGATTTTCTTTGGTTAGGAGTTTGTTGATAATTCTTTTTTCAAATTCAAATTCTATTGCCATCAAAAATCACATTGAAAACTGTCTTAATAGACAACAAGATTACAAAAAAAAATGTCGAACATAATTATATACCTACATTAAATGTAGGTATATATTTTATTTCTAGCACAGCCAGGAAAACGCAAACCTTAGCCATGAGTTCATTCAATATAACTTCTTTTTTTTTGTTAATATTTTGTGAATGAAAAGTACAAGTTGATGAGAGATGTGAATAATTCCTTATATTTGATCCAAATGGTTATTCATATTGTAGTAGTAGGGGTCACTGCAATCAAAAGTTTTTTATTCTGTAGCTAATAAATTTCATACATATTTTTGAATTGAATTGAATTACTAAAATGTATTGATTTATTGATTGTCCATAATGTATCCAGTGTCCATAGTGGAAGTGATTATTGGTGACAAAATTAATGGCTTACTGGTCCCTCATAGAATTTATAGTATTCCTGGTGATTGAGCCTGTCTTTTTTCAGCGTTGACTATTAATAATGGCACTATCACTATTAATAACTATTAACAAGTTGACTGGCGCTATCATAGTTTCACCACTATTCTGTTCCACAGTCCTATCTCTTGCAGTCGTTTTAACTATCTATAATAAAGTAAAGAGCTGGCTTAAACACGTATGGGATAGGAAAATTATGTTTGACGCATCATCGTCATCATCGTTTGACACATCATCGTCATCATCATGTCTAAGCTACTGGACTGAAACTAACTTGCAATTTTGCATGTAGATTCTTAATTAACCAAGGATATTAGGCCTATTTTCAATTCTTCAAAATTTAATTACATCAGGTTTTCAGTTTGTCAAGTCTTAAAATAGATCCTTGTGGAGCATGGGTTTCTGCTAGTGGATTATAATGCGTTCACACCAGAGTTTAAAACAAAAATTTTCAACATAAGTTAATAACATTTTCTTCTTGCTGCTAGTTTTGTTATCAACAAAAGTTAATACCTTTGTCACGTGTTTTGTCTACAGATGTAGTTATTAGGGAACAGCTGTATAGTTGTATGGTAGGAATGCTGGGCGAGGGGGTTTTGGGGAATAAGATAGTAACCTGTTATTAACAAAAGTTACCGACTCTCGATGGATAACATAAATCTTGTTAATAACAAGGAATTTTCTGTTGAAAACACGAGTTATCAACTTTTTTCAAGAGAATTTTTTTGTTGATTCAGTCAAGTTGACAATCTTTTATTAATAACTCATGTTATCAACTCCGGTGTAAATGCAGCTCAATATGATGTTATTAACTTTTGTAATTGATATCAGTTGATAAAAAAATGTTAAAAACTTGTGTTATTAACTCCAGTGTAAATGAAGCTTAAGTAGTATTTTCAATTTTAGTAGGATCCCCCTGATCACCAATCACACCCACCGTCAAATTACCTTTGTATATGATATAGTATGAAAACTTTCTTGGACTTTTCACCCACTCTGTATAGGTACTATTATTACTGGTAAGACTATTAAATCAACTACTAAAACTACTAGCAAGACGATTATATACTAGTGAAATTACACTATTAAATATATTTTTTTGTAATGGAATGGAATAATATAAAAAACAGAGCAACTCATTCTCTTTATTTTGTTGTAGCCTAGTTTCTCAATAATTATAGACTACTTCTATTGAGAAGAGCCAATTTATGAATGATTAGTGAGTTAATGGTTAATGGAAAACAATATTAAAATTAGTACCTTCAAATGGGGTTTCATATTGAACCAATGTTTAATGATTATATGAACAAAAAGTAAAAACATGTTTTAACTGGGTGCAACATGTTGGAATATAATAATTCATGTAAAACTATATTTTGTATTATTTCTATTGTAATGTCAAAATTATTTATGTGTTTGAACAACTATGGTGGCAGCACTGTCATGGTGATCAAAAAAACGCAGACGGTATGTAATAGTATATTTCACACCTAGGGCCGAAAATGAAACTTTTCCGGCTCGAAATCGGTTTTCAAGTCCGAGGCCGTAGGCCGAGGACTAGAAAAGATTGAGAGCCGGAAAAACATTTTTGCCCATGGTGAGAACATTATTTTTCGCCACACAGAAAAATAAACAATATAAATATGAGAATAATTGTTTATTACGCACTTCCAAAAGCAAAGCAGGAAGATCATAGCTCTAGCAAATCTGAGGTAATCTGAATATCAGGAAATTGTCCAAGTATTTTTATTTTTTATTCTGATTTGTCTAAATGACCTAAAAGATTATGTTCAATTATGTAAAAGGTTGAGTTTATACTTTTTATTCTTCCAAATGACAATAAATGTTTTGATTCTTGAATAATAAACACAAATAATGAAAAGTTTTTTGATCAGCTGTTTTAGCACACTTAAAATTTGGCCAATCTGAATGTCAATGTCAACAATGCTTGTTGTCGTTGACTTCGGAAGTTTAGGTTAGAAGTTCCATCCCACTCTGAAATTCGAATTTGAATAGTTTATAATATATATCTTATCTGTATTTTATTCATCCAAATAAAATGATAGTATCTTATTGCAGAATACTTATTCAATTCTAGAAGCATAAACTGATTCCGTTTCATAAACCATTTTGTAAACACATTCACATCAAATCAGAATCAGCTGACTTCAAAGTTATTTTACAGCCCTAGGGCCGTAAAACTTTTACCGGCCTGGTCAGAAAACAATCATTTTCGGCCTCCATATGACACACAAAAACCAGCTCATTACATCCAAGTGGGGCGAAAAATCGCTTTCTTTGTGAGTTTACCTTGTCAACTCTTTATTCTTTAAAAGTAAAACTAAAACTTCATCAGGTTATGGGCCCAGATAATGGCCAAAAACGTAAAAACAAGTAAAAAGTTTAATCTTAAAACAAGAAACATGAAAAGTGATTATTGGTTTTTCTCTTAAAATAATAATAAAAGGTAACCTCAAAATGGCGAAGATGGACGGGGAGAACTATGTGCATAAGCTGAAAGATGCAGATTCATTCACTATGTGGGAATTTTAAATTAAAATATTACTTAAAGCTAAAGATCTGATGGATGTGATAGATGGAACTGAAACTTCAGAACAACAGGGTGAAAGTGCTGATAAGATTAAGATTTTCAAAAACAAAGATGCAAAAGCTCAACATTACATCTTGATGACGCTGGACAATGATGTAAAAATTCATATTATATTGTGTAATAGTGCCAAGGAAATGTATGACACATTGAAAAATTTATTTAAACGTGACACAACTCAACAAAAATGTGCTCTTCTTCAAGACTTTTATACATGCAAGTTCTCTACAGATAAAGACATGATGGGTAACCTAACATACATTCAAAACATCACATACAAATTGAACAGACTTGACCAGAAAATCGATGAAACAATGGTGATTACTAAAATACTGAGTGTACTCCCAGAACAGTATAAACATTCTTCAAGTGTGTGGGATTCTACAGTAAACACGGAAAAGACTTTGGATAATCTAAAGGCTAGACTTCTCCAAGAAGAAATTAAATGGTCAGGTGAGAGCGAATCTCTGGCTTTTAAAACAGTAAGACAAGAACGAGGTAAGATCAAGGCTTCTACTTCCAATAGTAAGACAACAAAATGCTACTCCTGTAATGAATATGGACACATTCGTAATAACTGCCCAAATAACAGGTCTAAACAAAAATTTTGTACTTATTGCAAAAAGTCAAATCATTATGAAAAGGATTGTTTTTTGAAAAAACAATAGGTCTAGTGATAACAAGTCATGTAAAATCTGTAAAAAAACTAATCACAATGAAAAAGACTGTTACTTACGTAATAAGGCTCAAAGTAAAACATTTTTTCTAACTCAAGTAAATAGTTCAATAAGTTATAGCCTAAAAGCAACTGAGGGTCAGGATGTCTCCAATAAAGTATTTATCATAGACTAGCCGTCAGGCTCGCTTCGCTCGCCATATCCGTCTAGCCAGGGGGCTCCGCCCCCTGGACCCCCGACTGGATCGTCCAAGAGTGAGATCAGCAGGCTCGCTTCGCTCGCCTGCATTTTTCATTTGAGCATTTTTATCATATGTTAGGACAATTCAGTCGGGGGTCCAGACTAAACGTCTGGCTAAACGGATATGGCGAGCGAAGCGAGAAGCTAGTAATATAATATTCCCAGGATTGAAGTAGCAGTGCCCAATCAATTTTTCCGCGATAAATGCATTTAAATTTATGTGGTCCTATTGATCCACAAACTCATGATGGTAAAAATATTTTTTGACATGTGTTGATGATTTCAGTCATTTTTGTAAAGTCTATTTGTGAAGATCTAAGAATGAAACTGCTACTTATTTGAAAGAATATGTATATGAAGCTGAAGCTCATTTCAATCTCAAAGTTGCCAAAATCAGGTGTGATAATGGTGGGGAATGTGTATCTAATTGCTTGAAAAATTGGTGTAAATCACGGGGAATTGTGCTAGATTATACTGTACCCTATTCACCCCAACTAAATGGAACTGCTGAACGAATGAACAGAACATTAATGGAAAAAGCAAGAGCATTAATTTTTGATTCAAATTTACCCAAAAGTATGTGGGGAGAGGCTGTATTAACATCTGTCTATCTTATAAATCGTAGTCCAACTGTTAGTATTGATACAACACCTGCTGGAAAATGGTATGGTGGAAAACCGGATTTGAGTAAATTAAACATATTTGGTTCTAAAGTACATTCAAAAGTATTAGGTCCACTTAAAGAACTTGACAGCCATAGCAAAGAGGCAATTTTTGTAGGATATGCCCAAAATGGTTATAGATTATGGGATCCAGTAAAAAGAAAGATTTTTATCTCGAGAGATGTTTTGTTTAATGAAAAAGAAGAAATGTTCTATTCAAATGAAACTGTAAAAGACCAAAATGAAATGCTTGTAAAATGTAGACAAAATAGAAATGATTTAGAAAATCAGAGAGAACAAGAAAATGTACAAGAAGCAGAGATGATGAATGGAAGAGAACAAGAAGTAGAGATGATGAATGAAAGAGAACAAGAAGCAGAGATCGGGAATGAGATGAATGAAAGAGAACAAGAAGCAGAATGGTGAATGAGGATCAATTAGAAGAAGTGAATCAACATTATAGTTTGAGACCAAGAAATAATATGACTACCTGCTAGATACAATGATGGACAAGTAATGTTAACATTTATGGAATGCATGGAGAGTGAGGACAGAGAAAAATGGAAGGAAGCAATAAATAAAGAGAAAGTATCTTTGGAAAAGAATAATACTTGGAGTATTGTTGATGAAAAAGAAACTACAGGAAAGGAAATTTTAACAAGTGGGTGGGTATTCAAAGTAAAAGATAATGGGATGTAAAAGGCTAGGTAAGTTGTTAGAGGATGTCAACAGAAAGAAGGTTCAATCGATTTTAAAGATACTTTTAGTCCTGTTGTAGACAATGCATCATTAAGAATTTTGTTTTCAATTGCAGCGCAGGATAATTTGAAAATCCAAACATTTGATGTAAAAACTGCTTTTTTGTATGGGGAATTAGATGATGAAATTTTTATGAGAATTCCAGAAGGATTTGGTGATGAAGAAGGAAAGGTATGTAGATTGAAGAAAGCCCTTTATGGATTAAAACAAGCCCCTTCTCGATGGAATAAAAAACTAACATCTTTTCTAAAGCAAGAAGGTTTACATCAACTAAAATCTGATCAATGCATTTTCAAAGACAGTTCAAATGAACTTTATTTAGCCATACATGTAGATGATGGAATTTTGATGAGCAAGGATGAAACTAAAATGAATAATCTATTGGAAAAAGTGATGAAAAATTTTGAAATGACAGTAAATGAGAATCCAGATAGTTATTTAGGTTTGGGAATAAGACAAAACAAAGAAGGCATATTTGTAACACAGACAAGCTATTCTAAGAAAGTTCTTGAAACTTTAGTATGACTGGCAGTAAATATCAAAATACACCCATAGTAAAAAATGACCAAATTGAAAAGCTTAGAATAGATTTTCCCTATAGAGAGGCGGTAGGTAGTTTGCTATACTTAACTAACAAAACAAGACCTGACATGTCTTTTGCAGTCAACTATGAAAGCCGGTACTTAGATAACCCTAGTGCTAAAGATGTACAAAATGTTAAGAGAACCCTAAGATATCTAAATGGATCAAAAGATGTTGGTTTATTTTTTCCCAGTTGTAAGTCAAATCTATTGAAAGTTGAAGCATATTGTGATTCAGATTATGCTGGTGATTTAAATGATAGAAAAAGCACAAGTGGGTATGTTATATTGTTGGGAGGAGCACCAATTATTTGGAGCTCTAGAAAGCAACCAATTATTGCCTTATCCACAGCAGAAGCTGAGTATATTTCGGCTGCAGAGTGTTGTAAAGAATTAAAATATTTGAAGACTATTCTTTCAGAATTGACTAACAAAACTATAAATACAGTACTTAATGTGGACAATCAAAGTGCTATCAAGCTAATTAAATCAGGTCAAATGAACAGGAAAAGTAAACACATTGATGTCAGGTACCATTTTGTAAGCGAACAATTTCATAATGGCATGTTTGAAATAAAATATCGTTGTTCAGAAAAACAGCTAGCTGACATATTTACTAAACCATTATTGAGTAACAAATTTTTGAAGTTTAAAGATATGTTGGTGACTATGTAAAACAAGTAATACAAGTGATGACTTTCTAACAAGTAATTCTGATTAAAATCTTTATTATCGTTTAAGAAATAACAATTTAGATGTAAACTGATTTTTTGTTGAAACATTTTGACATTAAGGAGGAGTGTTGGAATATAATAATTCATGTAAAAATATATTTTGTATTATTTCTATTGTAATGTCAATATTATTTATGTGTTTGAACAACTATGGTGGCAGCATTGTCATGGTGATTAAAACGCAGTCGGTATGTAAAATCGTTTTCTTTGTGAGTTTCCCTCGTCAACTCTTTATTCTTTAAAAGTAAAACTAAAACTTTATCATTCAAATATATTATTTCTATCAATTATTGAAAAATGTTAGGAAACGCAGAAAAGCTGAGAAAATGCTAATTTTGGGTGTATCTTTGGCGTTATTTCAAATTCCTTCTAACACAACATTATTGCACCCCAGCTGAGCTTCTGTAGTAAATTTGAACATTTTCTGTTCATTTGTTCTCGATAAAGCTGAGAAAACGCTAAAAAACGCAGATTTTGGGCGTATCTTTGGAAATTTTTCCAAATCCGTTCTTATTGCGCCTCTAAAGGGCCAACTGAACACACCTAGCAAATTTGAAAATTTCAAATTTGGTAGGTGTGTTATGACATAACATTTAATGTTATGTCATATTTTAATCATTATGTTGGGACGATTTAGTCGGGGGTCCAGACTAAACGGATAAGGCGAGCGAAGCGACCCTGACGGCTAATAATATAATATTTCCAGGAATAGCTCCGATTGAAGTAAGTAGCAGTACCCAATAAATTTTTCCGCGATAAATCAGGACCTCCTAAATAGGTATTTAGGAGGTACTGGATGCTATGTTGGCAGCCTGTGTGCTGTGGGAGAGGGGAGTGGGAGACTTGTCTTGTGATGGAGTCTTGTCTGTTGTTGTCTGAGCTTTGTGAGTTTCGTGAAATGTTATTAAATAGCGTGATTTATTATAGAAAGTCTATTTATTCATGAAATGTTATTAAATAGCGTGATTTATTCTAGAAAGTCTATTTATTTATAGTCATATTATCTGACGACGAGGATTAAACACGAATGTACGATGTCGAAACCTCCGTTATTTAATCCTGACGAGGAAGACTTTTCCATCTACGTGGAGAGGCTTGGTCTGTATTTTGAAATTAATGAAACTCCAGAAAAGTTGCGAAAAAGCCATTTATATGTCAATTTAAGTTCGTCTGTGTATTCTGAATTGAAAACTTTATTAGCACCTACAGAGTTGAGTAAAGCATCTTATGAACAATGTGTCAAGGCTTTAACTACAAAATTTTCACGAAGAGTAAGGTTATTCCTGAACGTTACCTGTTCCATCAACGGAAACAAAAAGTGGGTGAGTCGCTACAAGATTACATATCCGAAATCAAACGTAAAGCTACTACGTGTGCGTTTGGTGATTTTTTAGATGAAGCCTTACGTGATAGACTTGTCTCAGGGCTGTCACAAATGTCTATGGTTAGTCGACTTTTATCGGAAAAAGATTCAATGACTTTTGAAGAGGCATGTACGATTGTGCTTGAGATGGACGCGGTGGAGAGGTCTACGGTCATAATATCCGGCGCCAATTTGGATTCTTTCATGGTTTCATCCAAAAAATAATATACAACTTTTGATAATGGACATTCCAGAAAAACCGAGAGTATTAGTCCTACTCGCTCTAATTCAATTCCATCATATCGACTGGCAATGTCGTCTGCAGCTGGGAATTATAAGTCATATAAATCCAATACCAACCGACGTCCATCGTCTCCCTATCGAGGTCGTTCACCATCTCCAAATAGAGACCGCTCGTCATTGCAAGGTTACCGTTCGCAGTCACCTTCCCAAGGGTCCAGAGAGCAGAGGCGATGCAGATTTTGTTTCAACCGTCATTCGCCACAAAATTGTCCGGCCAGAGGCTGGGTATGTCACAATTGTGGTCGACAGGGTCATGTCGCTGAGTTTTGTAACGATCAACGAGTGAATTGTGTTGAAAGTTTTATTAATGTTTCTACCGCTGTGTCAAAATCTCATTCAGAGGCGTTATTTGTGAATCTTGTGATCAATGGTGCATCAGTGAAATTTCTGGTTGATACTGGAAGTTCTATTTCAATTTTGAGTCATGAAGTAGCTTGTGAATTGCAATATTAATGTCAAAAGTTAAACCTTATTATGGTGTAATAAGAGGAGTAAGTAACCGTTTGCTTGATGTAGTTGGAAAGTGTAAAGTGAAGGTAAGATTTGTAAATTTGAAAAAATGTTATGTGCTGTAATTATTAACAATTTAGTTATTTAGTTATTTATTTACATTGTGTACAAATACTTAACATGAGGAAAGGCACAACAGGCTCATGCCCAAAACTGTCCCATTTCCAATTTATATTATACTCCATTATAAAATTTCCATTTATAAAATTTGTCATGTCCTGCTATATTGGGGCGAGACTGGTTGTCAGTGCTCGAACCTAATTAGGGTGATAAGATGCTATCACTGCCAAATCCTGAAAATGTCGAATCTTGTATGTCTATCGAAAAAGATGAGTAGGCCTATATAGAATCATTATCTGCAAAATATCCTAGAGTTTTTTCAATGATAGACAATGATAAACCGATTAGTAATATTAAAGTAAATTTGAATCTAAAGGAGAATGTTCAACCAGTATTTCATAAAGCTTATACTGTTCCTCATGCATTGAGAAATGAAGTGGGTATCGAATTGGATAGGTTGGAATCAAAAGGTATAATAAGTAAAGTTAAAACTTCAGAGTGGGCTAGTCCTATGGTTCTTGTTTCAAAGCCTAACGGTAGCATAAGGATGTGTGCTGACTTTAAGGTCACTTTGAAGAATCTATTTTTGAAAGTAGATCAGTATCCTATGCCTATACCTGAAGATTTATTGAATAATTTCTCAGGCTGTACAGTATTTTGTAGACTTGATTTGACTGAAGCTTATCTACAGTTGGAGGTACATGAAGCTAGTAGAAGTTTGCTAGTAGTCAATACAATAAAAGGGTTGTATCAGTATAATCGTTTATGTATGGGATTGTCATCAGCATGTGCTATTTTCCAATCGGTAATTGAATCCACACTTGTAGACATTGATAATGTTGCACCTTATTTAGATGATATTTTAATTGGTGGTAAGGATCTAGCATCTTGTAAAGAAACTGTAAATAAAGTAATGACAAGATTGAATTAATATAATGTAAAGTTGAATGTTCAAAAATCCGAATTTTTTGTCAATTCTCTATTGTTTCTGGGTTTTGAGTTGTCTGCTAATGGTGAAAGTTCATCTGCCACTAAAATTGAGAAAATAATATCAATGCCTCCACCAGAAAATTTGACTCAATTGAAATCGTTTGTGTCTATGTTCAACTATTATAGAACTTTTGTTCACATGTGTCCTGATATTCTGGAGCCATTGTAAAAACTTATGAGGAAAAATGAGCCATGGGTATGGTCTTCAGAATGTATGATAGCGTTTTCTAAATGTAAGACTGCTTTGTCTGAAGCTTCTATGTTGGTTTTGTATGACCCTAGCAAGGAACTAATTTTGTCAGTGGACTCTAGCTCATTTGGGGTTGGGGCAATTCTAAGTCAAATTGTAGATGGGGTAGAGTGTCCTATTATTTTCGAATCTGCTACTTCAAATTCTTATCAACGAAATTATTCTCAATTAGACAAAGAGGCATTAGCAATCATATTTGGGGTGAAGAAATTTCATAAATATTTGTATGGCCGTAATTTCACTATTTTTAGTGATCACCTACCATTGAAGACGATTTTTGGTGAGAGTAAAAATATTCCAATCATGGCATCTTCCAGATTAATACGTTGGGCAACAATATTGTCAGCCTATACTTACAAAATAGTTCACAAAAAAGGAAGTCTAATTCATCATGCAGAGGTTTTTACGCGGTTACCTTCATCTGATAGTGTTGACGATAATGAAGTTATTTTACATACTTATCCACGCCATTGATAAATTGAATAAAAAAAGACTAAGAAATTGTCAAAAAACCACTGATTTATTGATAATTAGAAAGACCGGTTTTGGTTATTACACCATTGTCAATCTCTGATAAACTAAAACTAAATACAAGAGCAGCAGAATTTATACTAGTAGGCGAGTACTGCTATTGGTCGAGGGCATGAACGCCTGCCATTGGCCTAGCTAGACAGTCTCCTCCCCCTCAACGGTGTGACAAAATGGCGGCTTAAGCAACAGAATCGCCATGATAATAAAATTTACTTTGAGTACAAAATAAGAACCAAGAAAACAAGTGTGAAAGATAATAAAACAAATATGTAAATGGAAAAACTATTGACTAATGTATGCTTACAATTTTATGATAAAACTAAATTCGTAGTGTTGTACTGGTTGAAATGAATCTGGTCATTTAAACTATACTGGGAATTTTCCTTAATTACTCTTGTTATTTCTAAAGCCTCTAGAATATTCAAAGATCTGCCTTTGTTATTAACATGCAGAAACTCAACATTCTCCTTAACTGTGAACTTGTGATTATTTGTTATCAAATGTTCTGCAAAGTTAGAATCCCAATTTTGTTTATTCCAATCTCTGATGTGTTCTTTAATTCTACTTTTGAAACTTCTACCAGTCTGACCCACGTAACAAGCATTACAATCATCACATTTAAGTTTGTACACCCCGCTTTTATCCCAAATATCAATTTTGTCTTTACTCCAGCTAAATAGACTATTTAAAATCGGTTTGGTCTTGAAAGCAACATGAAATCCATTCCTCCTCAATTCCCTACCTATTTTATCAGATACAAGGCCTAAATATGGGATTGTTATCCAAGTCTTCTCCTCACAGTTTGAGCCTACAAAGCTAGAATTGATTGAAATTTTTCTATTAATTTTACTCAATAATCTGTCCACCATACTTTCTTCATACCCATTTGTGACAGCTATCTGTTTAATTTTAGTGATCTCAATATCAAAATCATGATGGCTCATAGGTATTGTTAGTGCTCTATAGACCATACTATTGAAAGCAGCAAGTTTGTGAGAAATAAGATGACAAGAATGAAGAGGAATGATAACATCAGTATGGGTTGGTTTTCTGAAAATAGAATACTTGTGAAAACCAGTGCTATGATCTATTCTTAAATCTAGAAAATTCAATACACAATCCTGTTCTACCTCTACAGTGAATTTTATACTCTGATGTAATCCATTCAGATAGGAAAGAAAATTGTCTAGTTGTCTGTTACTTCCTTTCCATAAGCAATATCATCAATATCATCAACATATCGAAACCAGTAAACAATTTTATCTTTGAAATGACTATTCTCAATGATTCTGAGCAGGGGGAATTAACAAAAGATACCACTGGTCTTATAGGAACATTAGTTTTGTGTAATTTAGGTTGACCGAAAAGTCTAGGTGGATATGGATTCATAACTGTTAGATACTTAGTTTCTTTCTTGTTAAATAATTTGGTGGTGATGGTCAACTTATTTCTAATCAAGCTATTGATTTTGGTGGTGGGATTGGAGTTAATCTCAATAAAATTGTTATCTGCAATGAAATGGTTTACCTTACTTAGATATTCGTCCTTATCCATTATTACTGTAGTGCATCCTTTGTCAGCTTTCAAAATCATCAGGTCATTGGTTTTCATCTTCTTCTTTAAATTCTTCATGATGTCCGCCGTTTTTGTGATCTCTGGTCGAAGTTCCCTTGTCTTTTCTTGAAGAATTATGTCAGCACATCTGTTAGTTAGTATTTTGTTCTTTGAGGCTTCCCAATTGCTATCAATGCTGCATGCTAGTCGTTCAAGTTGTTGGTTATCCATTGTTATCCATTCATTGTTATCCACAGTGTTATCCATTGATAAATGTTGAGGAAGTTAGTAAACATACTAGTAAAGATAAGGTATTGAGTACAGTAATTAATTATGTTAAGAATGGATTTCCGAATGAAGTTGTTGATCAGGATTTGAAAATATATATGCAGAATAAGAGTTCATTGTCAGTGCTGGATAATTGTTTGTATTTTGGAAATAGAATTGTAATACCTACTAGCTTAAAAGAAAAAGTGTTAGGAATACTTATTCCAATCATGCTGGGGTAGTAAGATCGAAATTATTTGCACGATCTTATGTATGGTGGCCTGGTTTGGATGATGATATCTATCATAAAGTGGTAACTTGCAAAGTTTGTCAGGCCACGCAAAATAGGTCAAATAATAGATATCATCATCCATGGGCAATGGCAAAAATTCCATGGGAAAGAATTCATATGGATTTGTTTGATTCCTGTAATAGAAAATATTTGATAATTTGTGACTCATTCTCTAAGTGGGTGGAATGCTTTATTCTTGGGAATAAATCAAATTTTCAATGTGTACTGTCCAAGTTGGCTGAAGTATTTTCGCGCTTCTCATATCCACACACAATAGTATGCAACAATGGACCTCCATTCAGTTCTAATGATATGAAAACATTTTGTCAAAATAAGGTGATAAATTTGATTTTTTCTCCACCGTACTCACCACAGTCAAATGGGTTAGCGGAACGTAGTGTTCAAACGTTCAAAATTTTATTATCCAAATTCAATTTAGAAAAGAGGTTTCGAAATGAAAGTGTCAATGCAGAAAATTTGTTGCAAGACTGTCTATTTGTATATAGATATACTCCCTCTTCAGTGACTGGTAAATCGCCTATGGTTGCATTGTTGAATTATGAACCAAGAGTACCCTTGTCTAATCTTAGGAAGAAAACCGTTACATTCAAGGATGAGGTAAAGAATGAAAATAAGTCAGTAGTCAGGTCAGTTAAAAAGTTTCATGAAAATCAGGTGGTATGGGTCAACCTTAATAAAAAAAACGTCTTATGAAGGTGTCAAATTTGAATTAGGAAGAATTGTAAGGAAAGTTAGTGATTATGTATATTTTGTGAAAATGTCTAATGATGTAGTGGTGAAGGTTCATGTAAATCAATTGCGTGAATTCTATACTAATGCAAGGTTGAATAATTCCTTTGCAGTCAGGATTCCTGAGGGGGTGAATGAGGGGGAAGGCAGAGTAGATGAAGGTAGAATAGTGGATGATGGGTTACAAAATTTAAGACGATCTGATAGGGTAATACGAAGACCAAAAAGGTATTCAGATTCTGATTTTAGTTGTATTGATAAGAATTTACTTTGTACTTAGAATTAATACTTTTGATTTGATGTATGTAATGTTTAGTGTCTGTATTGATTCTTTCGAAATAATGTCTTATGAAAATTGTATTAGGAAACTGGTAGTGTTTCATGAAAATGATTTTGCTTTTATTGTTGTCAGAAATTGTAAAGTGTCAGTCATTGCTCTTATGTCTTGTAGTTTGTATGTCAATGTATATTTTGGTCAAGTTGTTCTAAATTAGAGAAAGGGGAGGGCAGTGCTATGTTGGCAGCCTGCGTGCTGTGGGTGAGGGGAGTGGGAGTCTTGTCTTGTGATGGAGTAGTCAGTCAGTCAGTGAGTGAGTGCCATTTCGCTTTTATATATATAGATATACAAAGAAGCAAAAAATATAAACTGAGACTTTTTATGTTAAAAAAACCCAGACATCTCTTTTGTGTAGACCAAAATACACAAAAGATTGGGTTCTCCAGGTAGTTTTATGTGCTTTGGGATCATACTTCTGTCCTTTGACAAATCAACAAAGCAATACAAAATTATGTTGTGTTAAATTTTTTGCACTTTTCAATATGAAAATGGGGTTACTTTGAAAAAATTGGGAATATTAGCAGTTATACTGATTTTAACATCATTTATTTTTGTTCCAGGTTGCTTCAGATTAGAAAAACCTGCAAACAGTTAGAGGACACCAGTTAGCACTTCCTAAGAGTTATTGTTTTACAATTTTCGTTAGTGTTTGGTTTTGACAAGACTGTACTTTAAACATAGAACAATGATTTGTAACTACAAACGAAAATTAGGAGCCAGACAGAATCGTAATTATTCTTCAGAAGACGTTTTGATAATAAGGTGGCCAAAAAATCATAACGGAATTTTTTTGTAAACAAACATAAAATATTCATTTGATCAGGAATGATCTTTATCTGTTTTTTCTTTAATAAACTACGACAGAATGCATTTACACACTGATATGAGCTCAGCAAGCTTTTGTGTGACTGTCTATCCCTGAATTAAGAGCCCAGCCATGTAGAAGGCATTCGACATTGTCGTGAGTCCCTGGCATAGCCACACTCAAACACTGGATGCAAACTCACTGCATTAGTGTTCTCCAAGAGTAAGAATGGTATCATCACAGAGAGAATCTTGCTTTATCCTATTCATGATATACGACATCTGGGGTACACATATTAAGCTATATCTTAATTATCTATCTGTATTATCTAAATTTATATCTACTTTAATTATACTTTTACTTTTCACAGTAAACTGTTTTTATTTGCAATACGTATATTTTGTCTTAAGGTATATAATGTTTATTTGAAAATGTATTGTAATGTTGTTCAGCGCAACGAGTCTATCGAGACCTAGCACATCATAATGAAAAACAATCTATTCTCCCACCTTGATGAGCCACAATAAAAAAGAGGTGTCCCTCCTCCCAAACTTCCATCCTCAGACATGTTGTTTTCTTTATTGCAGATGATGTTCACAGGAGCTTTTTACTTGTGCGTGGGTAATGGAGAGGGAGTGAGAGAGGATAATTTGATGAGATGATCAAACGTCCATGCCAATCAGCGGGATTCGAACCCACGACCAGGTAGCGCTAGCAGACTAGAGGGTTTAACGCCTCAGTCATCTAGGCTATCCTGGCCGACAAAAGCAAACAAATCTACAAAATTCCGATAAATTATCAATTCTTCTTTCAGTAATACTCATATCAGTATGCATTTACTTACGTAAAAGTTTAAACGTAGCTTATGAGCAGTGTTGATATGGAAGAACAGTTCTGCAACATCCCAGAAAACAGGATTTATTCAGTTTAAGATATAACTTATAAAAATATTTTGAGAGAGAGTTTGAGCTTGGAAGATGAATGACTATTTGACAATATTTGAATTTTATATTTCTTACTGTTATGACATGAGCTACTCTGCTAACTGAACATTAAAGTCACTAGAAGATTTGTGATTTATGAATAGAACAAAAGATGAAATAAATGTAACTTACCAAAGACTAAGCGAACAACTGGAGAACCTGGTCCCTAACCAGCAAACATTACAAAATAAGAGTTTCATCAGAAGGCTCACAGCTCCTCAAATCGCATCACACTAAGGATTAGTCGCACGGAGATCCAATCTGATTTAACCAACATACAATGACACAATCTTATTGCTGTCACATATTTGTTCATTAGTTTCATCATCTACAGCGGTTAAAACTAATAGACCGGGTATGGAACTCTTATATTCAAAGTTTGATAAAACTGTATTCAATCGGTCAGTGAAAATGTCAATGCCCTTGTTATTGGTACAGTTTTTCAATATAAAACTGTAGATACTTTCTCAACTTTAGGATTCAGTACACGAAAGAGTCCAATTGAATTTCATCATCTTGAAATGACGACTTAACACTGACATGAGATTTGTGATTAGTGGATGTTTATTAGATTAATACATTTTACGGCGGTTGACTGTGATTGGATTGGATTTTTGTAAAATTGGTCGTAGATCTTTCTTATACCAAATTTAATCACTGTGTCCATTTTACAGTGTCCAGGACAATGTCAATGTGATTGTTATTGGAACTGTCATTCAATTTCAATCATATAACTAGAAATTGTATTTAGTATCAATAACCAATCATACAACTGAAAACCAAGTCCTATTAATATAATATATTACACAGCTTCGTCACAAGCCTCACAATCCCCATTAAATCTTAAAATATTAGCACTTCTATATTACGTTTGATAACTCTATCCTCAACCATCCAGCACAAATGTCATTGATATTGGTACACTCAAGCAATTTGAAAATTAGACGTTTCATGAAGTATCTTACCAATAGTTCAACAAATAACTGGGATACCTGGTATCTCATACCATATGCTACACCATGTGGGGTTTTGTCACATACACATTTCGCCACAAATTGCCTATCTAATTTTATAATACTTGGACTTTTCACATAACGTGTGATCACTCAGTCTTAATCCGTACAGCACCAATGTCAATGCCATTGTTGTTTGTACTGTTGGCACCGCCGATGTTGTTACTGATGGACACGGGCACAGTAGCCGAGTTGCTGTTACTGTTGGGGGTACTGTTACTGGGCGGCGTGGCGCTACTGGCGTTCAGATTGTTGGTGGCGGCACCTGTGGGCATGCCGCCACTGGCGTTGCAGTGATTCTGCAGGGCGTCGGCTCTGTTCTGTAGCAGCCGCGTTCGTCGGCGCGTATAATGCTGCCATAGCAAAACCTGTGTAATCAAATAAAATTTATTTAGAAAAAAATACAGTAATACAGAAGACATATACAGAATGTAAACATTAAAACGATATAATCCATGAAAACAAGATAAACAGATACATCAAGGGAGAGTATTATTCAATACACACTGCAATCCTTGTATAAGAATAGTATAAGTTACAATCCAGGAAAAAAATTGCGGGTGAGTCAGAAAAACAATTCAGAAAGCTATAAATCTTAAAAAAGTAGCCCACTAGTACTTCAAAAACAACAAATAATACTTGTGAGTTTTCAAGAAAATTACAAGTGAATTGGAGCAAGTAAAAATAAATTATTTAATAACAAAACAGAGAACCTAAATGAAACAAAAAAAAATAATGATGGAATAAGTAGGAGCGTAATGTACGGATTTAAATTGAACAAGCATATTTTTGATGAAGCATTCTTATCTAGATGAAATTATTCCAGCTCAGAAAGTTGTTAGTTTCTGAATAAACAGCTGATAAACTACAAAGGAAGAAGAAAAACAGAAAACCTATCAACATAATGGTGAAAAATTTCAACGATATGCAGAATGTAGCGAGAGTTATGTACAAATTATATCACTAATAGGTCCGGTTTCTAGGAAGCGTATTGAATCTAATAGATCGTTGAACCTGTAGATTTATAGTCCATTAGATTCAAGTGTCCTAGAAACCGGGCCATGATATGATGAACCTCTGCTTTATGTGTATACCTTAAGTTTAGATCGGATATTGATATAGTTGTACAGTATTTAATTATATATTTTCTTGCCTACTTTGTAATTTATTACAATAATTGGATTTCAGAAAATCTCACATTGGATAAATCAGAATCTGCTCACTCTTAACTATGACAAGACCCACTTTCTAACTTTCTCAGCTACATAACATGGACAGCCCACAGAAAACCTTCTAACAGTCAACTTTCCCAATACCAACTATCCACTATCCACAGAAAATCAACAATAAAATATCTCGGAATTATACTAGATTCTTTTCTACGCTGGAACCATCATATAGATTACCTCTGCAAGAAGCTAAGAAAAAAAATATTCAAGTTCGAAATGCTGAAAACATTATAGACGAGAATTGCATGAAAATGGTCTACTATTCCTTAGTTTAGTCTTTGCTTACCTATGGAATTTTAAGATGGGGAGGAACAAACTACGTTCACCTCGACCGCCTTATAAAAGTGCAAAACTAATCATCAAGCAGAAGCCACCTCGTTATCCATCAGCCCAGCTCTCTACAATGAGTTTGGTGTGATGGACGAAAGACAACTCTACTCCCTAGAAATTATTTACAGACTACACAAAAACAGAAACCACTGTCACAACACAAGAAATAGAAGCCTTCTTATCACGAACGTGGCTAGGAAGGCAACATACCAACGACACTTCAACCACCTAGCACCAAAACTCCACAATTTACTTCCTTTATACATATCAAGATGGAAGTGAAAACTTAAGAAAATTTAAATGCGCTATTAAAAACAGCTGGATCACAACAAGTGGGAGACATAATATAGAAAACATAATTTCGAACAATATGTGAGCTTACTTATAGTCCAGGCGCTGGCTTACATTGAGCATACATGAGAGAGGCAGAGAATTTGACTTTGGATTATTGTTAGGGGGTCTTTAGTGTATATGGAACTCGATGTCGTCACGTCCCAGGGTGGTCGACAGTTTGGGGGGAGGGGGGTAAGTTGTAAAAAACGCGCGCTTATAAAATCGCCTGTCCTGCAGTTACTATTCATAGTACAGCTTTTATTTTTTTCCCAATATTATGTACACATAACTGACTTTCAATGTGGTCCTCTACATTTTTGCGATAAACCGCATAGTTTTTCCGTAAAAAAATAAAATATCTCGAAAAATGTATTTTTTTATTATGGACTTTTTGTTATTTTTCGAATCTTGAAGTCATTAGCCGACTTAGAGGAAAAGGCTCCCAATAAACGTTGTAGGCCGTTTCTTCCTGAATCCAATGATATATATAGTTTGGGGGCTACGATCATAGATGCGGCGGTGGGAGGGGGATAAGTAGCACTGTTACGCTGCGGCGCGGTCCTCCCCCATGATTAATGCGCGTAATGGCCTGTCTATCGCATCGCTCCTACTAGTCTGTGCATTCAAATTATGTATTTCAGGAACGCTTTCTTATGTATTTTCGGTCGCTGAACACGATTTTTCAACTCTCAAGTCTCAATAATTGATAATTCTCATCATAATATACTAATTAATTATGGTCAAAATTACAAACTTCACCTCATTCTGCAAGGAAACTAAGAAATGACTGTTTGAAATAAACGAAACTTGGGTTTCAAGAAATACTTTAGGATAGAATAATGATACTATTTATATGTGTTTATGTTCTATTTTTTTATCTCAAATTAATTTATTGTGTTGCGCTGCAGGCTAAATTATATTATCAATTGCACACTGGCCACGCTTACTTGATATAGTGGTCAGTTAATTTCCGATAAATATTTGTGGAATTTCTTAGTTCTTCATGGTTGAATTGGAATTCATCATTCATTCATTATCATAATGATTATGTTTAGTATGGAAATATTAATTTTTAGTAAATTTTCAGTTTGTCGTGAACTTTTGAGAAATTATATCCAATATAATAAAATATATATGTGTCAAATCAAAATGAAAATTTAAATATCCATTCATATTATTCCTAACAGTATTATTATAATGATATTTCACTAACTTTTGATTGATTCATCCATTATGGTATTCCCGTTCAGACTGTTTTGAAATGGTAACAAGTTATTCAGTATCAAAATTTGGGATTCAAATAGTTTGCCATGCCTGTTATTCTTCCCCAAACATATTTATATGATTTGTAATTTTATCCACAAATGAATGAATGAATGTATGTATTCCTGCGCGTAGCTAACGTATGGATTATTCCTTTACAGATTCTTGCATGTCATATTAATAAATCTCTGCCACAGATTTAGAAATCAAGTCTCGATGGTTTGGAGAGCATATTATTGGTTTGATTCTTTTACTCTGCTGCTTCTAATATGTTCACTACCTTTGTTTGATTTTAGACCATAGACATGAAAAGCTATGTCCACCTGTATCACTCCATCTTTATTGAGAATTTTCATAACTCTTCTCATCACAAAGTTTCCATAACCTTGCAGCGTATTGAAGTTTTGAAAAGTGAAGTAGGAGTTGAATTCAGGAGAGCCATGTCATCATTATGCGAATTTGTCAACGATATTTAGGGATTTAGTCAAATCCACAACTAGTTTCACTTACAATTTCATGGGCCAAGTGAGATTAAGAGTTTTTTTTCAAATATCCATCAGATGTTGACAGAGATTGCGGTTATTGTAGAAATGCATGCTGCACTAAAACTTCAATGCTGAATTACGTATCTTTAGACAGCTATACCTAGTAAAAATACAGAGATCAGATCTTTTTGTTCTAGAATCAACTAAGACTAGGATTTTTGTTTGAAAGAACTCTGTTTCTTTTTATAGGTGAGAATACACTTTTACAATTTGTCACAACTATGTTCAGATAAAAATCGTTGGAGAACGAATAAATATTTCTTTCTATACGTTCAAAAGAGAATCACACTCTTCTTCACTTGCTTCCAGACCATTGATAACTTTATGCAGATTCTGTTGATCATCAGAGTCTTGAAGAAAAATGTTATGTTCTCTTGAGAAGGTTATGCTTCTGGAAATCAATCTCATCTCTCATTATTCTTGTTTTACTCCATTCGATGACTTTCTTAACAATATCCAATGATATCCATAATGATGTCAACATACTTGAACAGAATATTTATGGAAGATTTATTTATATAGTAGCAGCCATTTTAGGAAAGCCTTTGAAGAACTAGCTATTCCAATCACTCAGTTTTGGATGATCGAATGAGGGTTTGCTCCAAAGCATGATCGGTTGTCACATTTATTAAATTTTCAGGGTTTCATTTGACAGAGAGTCAATGTATTGACTGTATAGAGTTAATGTTTCCTTATTGGAAATTATTTTCTACTTCTATGGGTATTTTTCTTATATTTTCTAGATATAACACAGACTCCATAACATAGTTTGTGTGATTGAATGAAAAAAGTACTTTTCTTGTACAGTTTCTATGTGCAATACCATAGTCCTTCCTTGCATGAATACAATTTAAGATAATTTAAACTATGTTACAATAATCAGTCATAAATTTCAAGTAGTCATTGATTTTGCATTGTGATTCTAAAAAAACTCCACAAATAGCTCCTGACTTCTTTCAAATATACTTTGATAATCTCTTATATTTGAACCGTTCATGAGTCCTTGTAGTTGTTTCATTGAATTGATTGCTTGCTCTCACACCTTAATTATACTGATCTCCCCTCAATAGATTTCCAACAGTATTCTCTCCAAATATTTCAAATTCAACAAAGATATCTCCCATTCCACTTTCATTCAAGTACCACCCCAAGACAATCAGTCAAACTCAGCCAGATGAAAAGTATCTATTCGTAGATATAAGTTAAAGAAATAAGTTGATAAAACTGCGTTTACACCAAAGTTAATAACAAAATGTTAATAACTTAATATTTATAGATTCTATTAGATTGAACGGAGCTTGGCAAACACATATGTTCATCATGTGTATGATGAGTTATGTTTAATATAATAGAATCTATAAAGATTAAGTTTGTAACGTTCAAAAATCCGAATGGATAAATAAAAATCCCTAGTTGAAAGATTTATAGGTCTGAGTGAAATAATAGGCTAATATCGCCAAAGATGATAACGTTAAAGATTAGATAATATCAGACATCCTGGCTAAATTGTACAACAGCCGAAGAGGAATGGAAATAATTTTTTTGCTACTATATAATATTATATAAAATATTGAAAATTTGAGGTTAGGCATAAAACATTTACTGATCGGCGACCTAACGATCGACCGAGTCACACAACGTAGAATCTGACCAAACACCTTGGCAGAAATTTATTGTGGCAAAACAGTATGCAACTTGAGGAACTAAACGTCTCACGTGGCTAATATTTGTAATATACGAAACAACTAATAATCTGTAAAAAATTACTTTGCGTGTAAAAAGCATATTTAAAAACCCCAACAAAAATAATTAAATGTATTAAGGAAGTAGGAGGTTACTAGGCGCATGAATACTGTAATAATTTGCATGCACCAATCAAATAGTGACAATTGATAGGCGGCAATAGTGAGCCAGTTCAAATATATTTGTATATATTTCTACAAATGATAAGAATTTGTAAATTATTGTTGTATAGTTTATATTTTGTATACGGCCCGAAGGCAAAGAAATTATTAAAGATGTAACACAAGTAATAATTTTATATTTTGGTACGGTCTATTTGAGCCTTGAATGGCGGAGGAACAGAATATTCAAATTTTATGTAAATTTAGAAATCGGAAATGAAAATTGTAAGAATGAGAAACGAGAACCCCACTCGCCTGCCAACTACCACCATGAGAGGTCACCAAAAATTATAGAGCACAATACCTTACTGTACCTTTTAATAATTTAAAGTTAAATTGAATTACTAAATTTTCTCATAAGACTTTGTGATGCTAATGTAAAGCGAAAGTCATTTTTGAATAATTTTATAACCCCTTGGAAGAGACGACTCCGGCTACAATAATCCAGGACCACCAGGAGTTGGATCGACATCAGCAGCTCATAGAAAATTCCGGCACGTGAGTGAAAAATATTGAAATAGTGATAGGGCGCCCTCAGTGCTTCGAAATTAAATAAGAATCAAAGCTAGCTCGTCGAAAGGGTTTTTTATAAATTAAGAATTTGGTAAAAATACTTGCACAAGTAAATATAGTATAAAAGGTATTTTATTGGATAATAATGAATCAATCCATATATCAAATGATCCATCAACCAAAGAAGACTAAGATCTAGGCTGTTAATACATTATTTATATGATCATTAATTTCAACAATATAATTTGCGATAATTTAATGTAGCTCTGATTCACTAGATGAATTGCTCTATTTATTCCTTCAGGTGCCGAATCTCGCACTCTGAGATAAAAAATATATTTATTACAAAGAAATCTATTAGAAACTATAGAATTTAATATATATATTTGGATTACTAGTTTGTCAATTTATCATGCTGATTTAAGAATTTATTCGAAATAGAATTATCCAAGTCGACAAGTATTAGCAAGCTGATATCGCAGCTACATGCAAATAACTGCATATGATCATAAAAATGAAAGCACATGGTAGCGTTTCATGCTATAAAACTTAAAGAATAGTATTAGCCTGTGATATTTTATTGATTTCGATTATTGTTTTGTCTTATATTATATATTTCTGTCGTGCTATATATTTTTGCTCTGATTCATTTTTGAGATATTTGTTAATATATGTATCAAATTGTTTATGGTGTACAATTTATTTTTATTCCTCAATACTATAGGATAAGTTTTATATATATTTTTTTAAATAAATTATCAGTATTATTGTGGAAGCTCATATCTGGGCCTATAAAGATTTTTATGAGACTATATCCTAGTAAAAAAACCACGACCTGATTTTTATAATTATTAAAATATTTTCATGCTCTACCGATTGATGCCAAGCAGGAGGCTAATCGTTATTTAATTATAAAAAATAACGTGACAAGTTATATTAACATCTCGTTAATAACTTTGGTGTAAACGCAGCTTTAGAGTTGTATTTCCTTTGTAATGAAATATTTAGTCATATCAAATGGGAGTAATTGGCATTATTTGTGATTCAACTGTAAATTTATATTAAGAAAATATTTTACTCCTGTTACACGGTGCTCTATATGGGGTAGCCTATATTATTTGTTTAACTTACTCCATTACTTGAATTTCGCAATTCCAAAGTGATCATTGAACTAAATCGAATAATTATTCTTTCTTAATGGAATAGGCGATGTAAGTGATGACGTAAGCCATTGCTACGCCGCCATTTTGGTTTCTAAACAAACCGTTGCTATGGAGAGAGAGCATGTTATTCAAATGGGACTAAAACATCACCTTACATTCACGAGTATATCAATGAAATAATAGATTTCTAAGAGTTGAGAATATTTTTTCAAGTTCTACACACTCAAATCATCAACTCTCAGTATTTATTCAGATCAAATAATTTTTTTTGGGGGCAGCCAAAGCAGAAAGTCTCACGAAGTATAGCTTATAGTACCATGTCTGTAGTTTGCTATGGAAAACCTACCTGTAGAGGAAGTTGAAGTGCACTTTGAATTATTACCTAGAATTTCATTAGACTGTTATAAAGTTGTAATTTGAAAATTCATATGAATATATTCTGTTTTCCTATTGCTTAGTGTAACTGTTATAGTGGACTAAATCTTAAATATATAGGTTAGGTGTTTTGGTTTAGCCTAGGTACTTACTTATAAGTTTGGTGTTGAGGTTTTCTGAAGTATATAATTGTTTTCAATTTACGTGAAATAGTAAGATATTGAATGAACTCAACACAGTAGAAAGATGTAGATGCTGGGACCACTAATCATGTTGTATACTTCCTACATTCTAACTAAACGGTGATGACGTTTACAAGAATTTAAAAGGGGTAAGTGAACATATACAAAGTAAAGCAAATAATTATGTATTTTATGTGCTACATTCACTGTAAACATAATTGTATTTGAATTATTGTATTAATAATTTCACTAATGTAGTTATTCTAGATAAATTTGATTTTTATTAACAATAACATAACCTAAAAATGTAGTACAGAACTTATAGAGGCGAGCTAGACCTTGGGATTTTCAGGAAATCTAAAAAAATGGTATGTAGCCTGCCTTTTCACTGTAATGTTTACAGTGAAAAGGCACAAAGAAATGTTCGTTTGTTTCAAACCATTTTCATTTGTGATCGAAATCAGACGGTATACATTTTCAAATAAACATTTCTAATGTGAAACAGCAGACTGTAAAACTTCCAGCATATGCTGTGAAAGTAAACTTATATTGAAAACAAAATAATAATTAAAAATTTCATGTAAGAATTCATGTGGCACTTTAACTTTCTCTTCAACAAGGCTTACCAAAGCAGCCTACATACATAGTACTATGCACTACTTCATGAGACTTTCTGCTTTGGCTGTCCCAAGAAAATTTATTCGATCTGAATAAATACTGGAAATTGATGATTTGAGTGTGTAGAACTTGAAAAAAATATTCTCAACTCTTAGAAATCTATTATTTCATTGATATACTCATAAATGTAAGGTGATGTTTTAATCCCATTTGAATAACATGCTCTTTCTCCATAGCAACGGTTTGTTTAGAAACCAAAATGGCGGCGTAGCAACGGCTTACGTCACACTTACATCGCCCATATCAGTTTTTTATCGACTGAGAAACACATATAGGATTCCTAACAAGATGGTTTATCGTTACAATGTAATCATAAATAATGATAATGAGATGAAGTTTGTAATTTTGACCATAATTAGTATATTAGGATAAGAATTATCAATTATTGAGACTTGAGAGTTGAAAAATCGTGTTCAGCGACCGAAAATACATAAGAAAGCGTTCCTGAAATACATAATTTGAATGCACAGACTAGTATAAGCGATGCGATAGACAGGCCATTACGCATCATGGGGGAGGACCGCGCCGCAGCATAACAGTGCTACTTATCCCCCTCCCACCACCGCATCTATGATTGTAACCCCCACACTATACATATCATTGGATTCAGGAAGAAACGGCCTACAACGTTTATTGGGAGCCTTTTCCTCTAAGTCGGCTAATAACTTCAAGATTCGAAAAATAACAAAAAGTCCATAATAAAAAAATACATTTTTCGAGATATTTTATTTTTTCACGGAAAAACTATGCGGTTTATCGCAAAAATGTAGAGGACCACATTGAAAGTCAGTTATGTGTACATAATATTGGGAAAAATTAAAAGCTGTACTATGAATAGTAACAGCAGGACAGGCGATTTTATAAGCGCACGTTTTTTACAATTTACCCCCCTCCCCCTCAAGCTGTCGACCACCCTGGGACGTGACGACATCGAGTTTCATATACACTAAAGACCCCCTAACAATAATCCGAAGTCAAATTCTCTGCCTCTCTCATGTATGCTCAATGTAAGCCAGCGCCTGGACTATTACCCAATGTAAGATAAGTTTATTCCTCTCTCTGGTATTATATTCAGTAGCAATTATATTCAAATCAGATAAATGCTAGTGAGTGAAAATTAAATTGCGTGTGCTTGCGCGCGCGTGTGTGTGTGTGTGTGTGTGTGTGTGTGTGAAACTATTACTGAAACTATTCAGTAATTCGCTAGAAACGAATTTGAACCTGATGGAATTTATTAGAGTCAAATGGGCGTTCGGTTCTATGCGGTTTCTATTCGGTACCGAATTCAAACCGAATTACCGTTTTACACTTATCGGAATTTGCCGAAAACGAAACGAACCGAATGTGTGTGAAACTAGCCTAAGAACACAGTCATATTCGAGATATTTTACCTGTAGAACAGCTGTTTTGACGAATTTTAAAAATAATCAAATTTCAGAACTTACACGAAGATAAATGTACTCTAAAAACAATACATTAGTTTGATCATATAGTTGAGAAATTTTAGCAGCCAATCGTCATTCCCCTAGATTATTCTCGTTTAAGAATGAGGCTTACAGTTCAATGAGCAAGGAAAGTTGTGTCAGTGTACCACACCGGATTTTTTATGTTTTTAATGAGGGATAAATTGAAATTGGGAATAGTGTGTGCATTTCCCGTTGAAAATTCAAGTAATAGTCTAATCTGCATAGTTTCTTGTGTTATCCAATGAGCACTAAGCGACTTCCTAACTGAGGATAGAGCTTTGGTCATGACAGGGCAATGCATATTGTAGTAGAGGAGGAAGGTGCAATGGAATAACGCATATTTTCTGTTTGTGTCCTTTTCCTCGGTAATGAAATTCCAATTTAATCCAGATAAAGTTGCTCTCAAATTGGCCAGATTATAAACACTACAATTACGGAAGGTGGTGCTGGTAACTTTTTTATTTGGCCCATATGAAAACCTTTTGTTATATGCAATTCAATGGACTGGACTGTATGATCTGAAAGCCAAGAATCTATGACATTAAAATTCTTATTTATTAATGTAGCCGTTTTACTGATTGCTGTTATCCTAGTGGGAACTCTCATGTTATATCCCAAATTGAATTGATCCAAAATAATCAAAAAAGCTCTACGTTGAAAAGAGTCAACCAAAAAATCAACATTAAAATCTCCTGCACATATTAATTTAGTTCCAATATTGATCGACAGATTTTATGAAGCATTAACAAAATTGTTAAAAACCAAATGTATGTTACCATTAGGATGCCGGTAAACACCTAGAAGCACGTTTGATTCTTTATTTATATTAAATTTACAACATGCTAGTTCGATGCAACCCTCCTCACAGAGATCACTCACATTTAGCTCAGCAATATTTCGAAGCTGTTAATTTCAGATCATTTTGTGAAAAAAACACCACCCATGCCCTTATCAACTCTACAATAACAATCAATGAGATGCATATTTTCTATATTGATACAACCCAGTTCATTATTTTTTAGGCCATGCTCAGTCAGTTTCAGAAAGTCTGGTTTTTCTAAGTCAATGAATATATCCAATCTATTTTATTGCTCAACGAACGTATGTTTTGGTGAACAACCTTGACCATCAGGGAAGCTGACTTTGATTAAGACCGAAATTGATCGATGCAAGTACTACTAGTTGGAAAATCAGAAAGGTCATGCGTAGTCCTATTAGTTGTAAAGCTGACCGAATTATTATATTTTTCAGCCCGACAATTTATGGCATAATCATCCCTATAATTCATGTTAACTATTTTATTCATATTATTCTCTATCAATTGAGCTTTTTGGTCCTGCCTAACTAATCGTTTAATTTCTTGCTTTCCACAAGCAGGACCGTAATCTAGTTTCCCATAAAGCTATGAAATCCTAAATTTATAGCTGCATCATTATCATGTGTTCGGTTAGTAAAATTTTTCATTTTTTCTGCAATTGCAATCTTCTTTTTTCTATTTAAATGCAGCCCATGCCTAGTAAACTTGTCTCTCTCAAGGTCAGTGATATCAATGATTCGTATGTGATTGATTTTGTCATTTTGTCATAAATAAATTCTTTCTATTATACCATTTATTTTTCGTATCTCGCGGTTCACACAGGACCAGTCAGGAAGGTCATATCGGATAGGTATGGTGGTAACAATGACATTTTTGAAATTCATCACAAGAAGAAGAGGCAGTAAACCTTTTAGAAAGAAGGAAGACTGGTTGCAATGAACATCATTGGCCCCTCCCATAATAATCACATGATCGCTTTTGGAGAGATCCTTACTATCACTCATGATGTTTGTTGCAATCGAATTAAATTTAGCCCCTGGTTTAACGAGTCCACTAACTGAATGCTTGAAATCGGATTCAAAGCAATTAATAATATCACGGCCATGGATACTCCCAACAATTTTCACTACTCCCTTGTTACATTTTTTCCTATCCGCCCTCAGATACCTTTGATCAATTTCATCATTATTTGCGTAATCAGAGGTAATCTCAGAAATGGAACAATTAGCCACATCAATCGTCGATCTGTGTGATGATACATGCGACTCAACGTAAGTATCTGACTTGGGTTTTAGAAACTTACATACGATACTAAGCAATCTACATCTATACCCAGAAACATCAAAATGAGAATTTCCCAATAGGTTCTCCTATTTTCACCCCCACTCTAAATTTAATGTATTACTACTAAACCTGCTCTAGAACATGGGTTTCCCATGGTTGAGTAGGTTAATTTACGGAAAAATGCAATTTATTTATATTTGTAGTGAAATTCATACATTGTATTTTTGAATATTATGTACATTTTATTAATTAGATTGCTTATTTGTATATCAATGGAGATAAAATTTATTATAATTAGGAAGTTACGAGGGAGAAATTCACTGAATTTTTCCCAACAATATAAACTGCGACAGAACTGTAGGATCGCACTCATAAGTTATGTTAGATGGTCTCAACTGTCAAGTAATATAGAGGCTCACCTGTTGTTCGTCTATGAACTTGGAACAGTGGGCGTTGACCAGTTCGCGGCGGAAGTGCTCGTACTGAAGCAGATCGAGGAAGTAGAGACACATTGGGTACCTGAAACATGGGTTTCATATGTTTCATTCCTGCTTCAATTCATTGATAATTGAATCTGACCTCACCAAGTGAGATTGATATTAAACTGGCACTATTTTCTATGAACAACTTGAATGCTTCTTATCAAATCAATGCTGACAGTAGGAAATAAATCGAAAGTATTTTATTTGATCACAAAACATAATTTATTGCAGAATGAATATTATATTTAGAATAATCAAATAATGATTGCAAAAAGATTATCATATTTATAATAATAAAATAATTAACTAAAAATAGAAATAACCAGTAATTCAGATAGGACTTACATATACATTATAATCACTATACATATACATTACAATATCACTTACATATACATATAATCAAATAATTCAGGTAGGACTTACATATACATTTTTGAACTTAATCCATGAAAACTTGAACTGTATCAATTTTTGCTTCTAAATCTGTGTACAGACCCACGCGCCATGAACACACACCACTCACAAGTCGAACTCTAGCTTGTCTGAGCTGTTGGTCGAAATTGTTGATGTCAACGATCCATAGAGAAGCCAGCTGATGAGGTGCGCGACGAACGTGCCGAACAACTAGCTCTGCTTAATTATGGTTTTTATTTATGGCTTAATAATTTTTAATATGTGCTTCATCACAGGAATATTTCCAAGGAAATTTAAAATAGCCATAATTAAACCACTCTTTAAACAAGGTGATCCCTGTGTACCTAGTAATTACAGACCAATAAGTCTATTAAGTAATCTCTCAAAAATCCTGGAAAAATTGATAAAAGTTCGTTTATTGGATTATTTAAATGTACATAATATTATCAATAAATTCCAATTCGGATTCCAGGCAAAGAAAAGTACAGAAGACGCATTAATACAATTTACAAATTACATAACAGAAAAACTCTATGATGGTAAGAAAGTCATGGCAGTCTTCTTAGATTTGGCAAAAGCTTTCGACACTGTCCCACATGATAATCTTCTGGATAAACTAGCTAAATATGGAATAAGAGGTTTGCCTTTAAAGTTATTCAGGAGCTATCTCTGTGACCGATCACAGATGTTAACTCTTGGGAAACAGTCAAGTAAAAAAGAATTAAGTAATTTTGGCCTACCTCAAGGTACAGTTTTGTCGCCCATTCTTTTTTTGTTGTATGTTAACGAAATGTTGAATATCAAATTGAAAAACGGTAAAGTATATTCATTTGCTGATGACACTGCAGTCATTTTTTCAGATGACAGTTGGCAGAAAGCATTTTTGAATTCAGAACATGATCTGTTTTTTAATAAAGAATTGGCTTGACCAACATACACTTAGTCTGAATCTTAGTAAGTCTGAATATATAACTTTTTCAGCAAACGCAGTTGGCAAACCTCCCACATTTTTAAAATTAAAACTTCATACTAAATGTGATCAGATAGTTGCTGGAGTTCATAATCTTACAATGCTTCCTGATTGCGGCTGTCCTATCTTTGAAAATGTAGTATCCATAAAATATTTGGGTGTTATTGTTGATGAAAGCTTCAGATGGAATCATCACATAAATTTTATCAATAGAAAATTAAAATTCATTAACTATAAATTTTATAAAATCAATAGAATATTGGATAGAGAGCAAATAAAAACAGTCTATTATGCTTTAGTTGAGTCCATTTTAAGATATGGGATTGCAGTATGGGGAGGAACTTATGACACACACCTGAATAATCTATTTATAACACAAAAGGCTGTAATTAAAACCATACTCCGCAAACCCAGAGACTATCCCACCCAGCAAGTCTTCAGGGATTTCCATGTTATGACCTTAAGACAAATATATCTGAAAATATTAATAAAATACATAAGTAATTATAAAGATAACTTTGAAGAGGCTGATAGGCCGACATACTCACTCAGACCAAATAGTACAAGGAAATTCAAAATTTCTCATAGTAGTCTAAGTTTGTTGTGTAGACAGCTTATGCACATTAGCACAAAATTCATCAATTTAGTACCGCCTTTATTTCTGACACATCATATGCCGTGCTACCAATTTCTCCTAAATAGGTTGGATAGCATTTCACACCTATTAACCTACAGGAAGTTATCGGCTCCAAAGTGGTAGATTCTTGATAAACTATGAATGGATCTATCGCCTATGAATGAGAAATCCAGTTTTCAGAGCAAACCAACTTATAATCTTCAGAAGAATTTTGGCAATATACAACACAAATCCACAAAACAATACCTTACACACTTAAACATCCTAGCATCATTACAAGCTAAAATACTTATCCAGTTTATATAGTTGAAAACAATGGCTATAGGCTTGTAGACACACAAATCAAAATACACAAACTTAGAACACTATACAACTGTTCAAAACTCAATTTAAAACATTAAAATTTCAATTAAACAGAAAAATATTCAGAGAGCACAAAATTAGAACACATAGCCAGCCATCATTTTTAGAGAAGACCAAACAAGTCAGAGCAAAAACCACACCTCAAAATCAGTGATGACTTCATGAACACGTCACCGATATTAAATTCCAAAAAATTATAAATTACAAGTTTAGAATTTACATTTTACATTTGTTCTCAATAAAACTTTATTTCGAAACTGTTATTTCAAATTTATATATCCTCTATATTTATAATAATCTATTAATTCTGTTTCTCTGTTTCGGTGATACCATGGAATTCAACACAATTATTTACAATAAATTCTCAGTTAAAAAGTTGTCCGCATATCGATTACTCTGATATTTACTATCAAGTTTTATAGATCTCGAATTGAAGATTCGATTTTAATCGAGAAAAAATGTAATATTACAAATACCCCCCTCTTGACATAAAAAATTTTACTGTTTGAGAATTTAAAGAAAAAAAATTACATTGAAACAAATGGAAATTGTTGAAATTAAATTTGAGAACAGTAACAATTTTTTCTATAAAAACATTACATGTCAACTATAATTGAAAATTATTATAAAAATTCATCAATAGCATTTGTTATACATTTCCGAACAATATTTCAAAGTATAGAATATTAAAATTAGGTACTTTTGATTTAGCTTCATAATTATTTAAGGGAAATATCTCAACAGAAAATTTAATATATATAAAGAATAGTTTTTGAAATTGCACATAAATTTAATAGATAGAAAAATTCAATTTTTATTGCATAAAAATTTAGTATGTTGAACAAAAAAAAAAATTTTTTTTTTAATGAATTGATGAATTGTTACATTTAATTTTCACATAAAATTTCAATAAATCAAAAAATGTTCATTTCTTTCACTATTTACGCTGTTGATTTTATCGATGCAAATTTTGGAAAACAGTCTGTTAAGGCACTCAGTATGAATTTCAGCTAAGTGTGACTCCAGTGTGATGACATCAGTGTTGGGCTGATCCGAATACTCGTAGTGTTGGGCTGATACTTGTAGTCGACTGATGCATACCAAACTCGATACAGGTGACATCTCAGTTAGCATTGCCTCATATTTGTAGTAGACGGCTGCATACCAAACTCGATACAGAGTCACGTAAATTTTGTATCATATAATTATACAATGTACATTTCAGGCTTGAAATGGCAATGTAATTCGTTTTTTTTTTTTGGAAAAGAGATAGACGCTGCATACAGGATTAACTTAGGTGAGGATTAATTTAGGTAAGGTTTGGTTTTTTGATATTTTCAGCTTTCAAGGTTTAGAGTTCTGCATACAGGAATAATTTAGGAGAGGATTTTTTTTTAATCAATTTCTTTCATGATACTGTGACTGTTATTCTGAATTCAAAGTTGTGAATGTGAACATGGATGGCAATTACCTCCAGGTAATGTGGTAGTGTTGAAGTTTGAGTTACATGGTCAGCAATAGGTGTTGGCATTGACATTGGCATATGCTTTGGTGTCGGCATTGGCGTTGGCATTGTCATAGGCATTGGCATCAACATTGGCGCAGGCATTGGCATCGGCGCAGGCATTGGCATCGGCGTAGATATTGGCATTGGCATTGGCACAGGCATCGGCGTAGACATTGGCGTAGATATTGGCGTAGTTATTGGTGTAGATATCGGCGTTGGCATTGGCGTTGGCGTAGACATCGGTGTAGTTATTGGTGTAGGCATTGGCATTGGCATTGGCATCGACATTGGCGTAGACATTGGTGTAGTTATTGGCGTTGACATTGGCATCGACATTGGCGCTGATAGTCAATTAATGAGTCACACTAGTTCGAAAATCACCCAAATGTTCTTAACACTCTTCATAGTGTTCACTTGTTGCTGATTTCGAGATTCATGTGATAATTATTTTGATGTTAATGTCCACACTGTACCTGTTATCTTAAAATGCTTATAAACTAAAAAGAAAATTTTTATTAGGCTACCAATACAATCTAATACACATGAAAATTATTTACAAGTATATAATCAATATAAAAATGAAATTTGTTAACATCTTATTATACAGTCAGCAATACATAAATTGTGAAATTTCCTCAAACTCAATGGAGACATCAATTACAAAATTTAAAAAAAAATTCATTTCCATTTATTCACTGTTCAAATAACAAAATTTAATCCATTCTCCAAAATTTAGAACATAAACAAATACATGTTACATAAATTTCATTACACCCTGTATCATTATCAAAATTAAAAAAAAAATCAGATCATCACAACAAAAATAATTTCAATACATATTTCAATAATTTCAGACAATTTGTCTTCTATTCACAATCATTTCATAATACAATATATCTGCATTTCATTATCATTTAGTATAACATTTCATTTATAGCATTTATAGCAAATTCATTTCACATTTATGATTTATCATTCAGGGATTCAAAATTATTTATGTGGACACATTTATAGATTTTCATTTTAATTTTTTGTTCAAATATTGTATAAAAAGCAAATTATTTAATATTATTAATCATCGTTTGTTGGATACTATAGTTTATTTCGACTTTTCAATGTTCTAAACACAAACTACATTTCATGACAAAACTTTACTATCAATCATTAAACAAGAAATCATTCAAAACATCAATAATATTTTGCTTCAAAGGCAATCAATATTCATAAGTAATCATCTGCATCTATGGCAATCAACATAAGTAATCAACACAAAAAATATTATCTCATTACTGCCTCTCTAAGTCATAAACTCTGTTATTCCTTCTTCAGGCAATAATGGGTTTCCATCTCAAAAAACAATCACATACCAGCAAAATTCTAATCAACAAACCCCACTAAAAATTCTACATACACTCCAGCATCCATTTCAAACGATAATCAATCATATCAAAATTTATAGAACAGTTTTTAAAATTTAGAAAAAGACATCAATTACAAAAACTTTAGAGAAATTTTCACCTTTAACTCCTTTCAATTAATAATATGACAAGACGTTTTTATTTAATGAAAACATTATTCAAGTTAACTTTAATTTATATTGAACATCACATATATATATGGCGACACAATTCATTAATACTTTAAAATTTTGAAGTATTATTATTATAACAAAAGAATTTATACATAAGATTAAATTTCAGTATGTTCTAAATTGTACCATTTATTTTTTAAATAATTTCAGAATTTGAAGACTGTATAATAAGTACAAACATTTCAAGATTACAATACAAAGACGATCAAGATGAATAATGGGTAAATAAGTTCCCTAAAAAAATACAAATAAGAGAAAAAGAAAATTTGGGTGAATGAATTTCCTAAATAATACAAGGAAGAGAAAGATTAATTAGAGCCTATCCTACATGTCAGTTCTAAACTTTCATAGGGAAGTATATTTAATAAAATATACTACTATGGAATTTTGTAGTTTCCAAGTATGACTCTAATTTGTTATAACTGTGAGCTATCACTCCCACAAAAACAACTGGTGAAGGAAAAAATATTTTGACTATTGTGACTGGGTGGAGAGTTCCTAGATGTCTGTAAGGCAATGTGATAGCAGACTCTAGTATCGGACCACAAAAACAAAAGTATGCAAAAGTGTTTACAAACATTTGATGTTGCAGTCTTAAAGTTTTTATATCGCTAACAAGTAGGTCGGATAATCGAGTCCAGCCATATGTGGTTCATGCCCACACCTCTAAAAGAATCACACCTACTTGTCTACCAAAAATCCAAATTATTGGACAGCAAAAAAAAAAAAAAATGCAAAATGGGTTAAAAGCCCAGAAGAAAACTATAACCTAATTACATATGGCTTATGGCACGATATGCAATGAAAGATGAGAAAATGGGACATAATTTGCTCTGAAAAACCTAGTTACCTAATATAATACCTGACAAAAAATAGACATAATTAAAATATGTAATACATGATGAAAAAATATACCGCAAGCAAACAATTATTTACACTACAATAGATAGATTTTAAAAAAGTTAAGTTTTATCAACAATTTAAAGATTAGGAAAATAAGCTACTATTTTAACTTCCAAAATTATTTCAGAAAAATACAAATTTAAATGACTATGGACAAGATTGGTTAAGATATGCTTCATAGAAGAATTTTACTGAACATTACACAAAGACAGAAATCGAAATTTGAAAAGATTAAGGGCCAAGAAAAATAGGCTACAGGAAAGAAAAAAGACACAATTATGGACTCTTACCATACACTGCGTAGCGATTATGCTATTCTGAATCCCGGCATAACACAGGATTCCTAATCATTGTGTGCTTTCTGATGGTATTTCTTCATCATATATTGATTGACTCTCATAATTTCACCTGTACTTATCTCTTCAAGTTTGAAACACCCTTTATTGAGATCATCTCTTACTATGTAAGGTCCACGATATTTAGGACACAGCTTGGCAGAAAACTTCTTCAGCTTGCTCAACAAAATGTAATTTCGAATTACAACTAGATCATCAACCTTGAACTTATACTTGGGTTTATTATGCATATTCTGTTAGAATCTTCTGATGACACCTCTATTCTTTATTCTGTACAGTATTCGTTTGTTTCTGATACTTTCTTCTTCAAGTTCAAACTTATTTTCTACAGGATATTTGATATACTTAAAAACAAGATGTGCCAATTTATGATTCATCATAAGCTCCATGGGTATATGACCAGTTGATTCATGAAAATTGTTGTTGATGACAAATTCAACCTTATCAATATACTTGTACCAAATATTATGCTTATTTACAGGAACGTAAGTTCTCAATATGCGATTTACCTCTTTCAATGGTCTTTCACTAAGATTTGCCTGGGGATGATAAACTGAAATGTAGTAATATTTTATACCTAATCTTTCCATAGATTCTTTCCACAATCTGCTTTGAAAACAAGTACCATTATAACTGATTAGATATTCAAATTTACAAAATTCATTAACATATTTTTCAACAACTTTTACTAAATTATGAGCGTTAGCCTTAACTATAGGATACAACTTTGTAAACTTAGTAAAGCCATCATGAATAATGCACATCCATTTGTATTTGCCACCTGGTAATTCTCCATAAACATCAATGAACACTTTGTGATGTTTTTTCTCAGAAATTATGGTATGCATTTCTAATAATTTCTTTTCATTTGATGTCTTTACAAGTTGACAATACTTACAGTATCTTATAGTTTTGGTAACAAGTCTGTAACAATTACAGAGACCTATGAATGACTGCAATTGTTTCAAATTTTGAGGAATGGGAAATTTCTGAATAGCATTTAGCTTAGAGTCATCTGCTTCAATACCATTTTTACTTATAATAAAACCCAAATACTTTATCTTATCTGCAATAAATTTCGATTTATTCAGTTTCAACTTCAAATTACTTTCCCTTAACTTATTGAATAATAATTCAATTCGACTGATATGTTGTTGAAGAGATATACTAGAAATGGCAAGATCATCAATATAAGCAATAGTAAACTCACAAACCTCTTCACCTAGCATTTTGTACAAGCACTTGATAAATTCAGAACCACTAATATTCAAACCAAATGGTAGATGTGTATATTGATAAGTCTGTCCAAAAACATTGAAAGCTACATATTTTTTACTATCTTCAGTTAATTTTACCTGATTGAAACCTTGAGTGAGATCAAAACTGCTAATGTAGTTGCACTTATTGAATCGAATGATTAAGTTATCTATTGGTTCAGTTTCTGTAAAATCCCTTATTATGTACTTATTTATTTCTCTTCCATCTAAACATAATCGAATTTCATTATTTGGCTTTTTTACTATTACCATAGGGCTTGTATATTCAGAGCTACCTGGTTCAATGATTTTCTGATCTAACATTTTCTTTAATTCTTTCTTACTGATATGGAATCGGATAACTCTTCTTATCTAATTTCACATCATCTTTCATTTTAAGTTGACATAAATAATCTTTTGCAGATCCAGGATTATCAGAGAAAATATCTTTGTTATTTTCAAATACTTCAATTAATTTGTTTACCAATTCAGGAGATTCATCGCTTAGCTGTAATCTTAAATTATCAATCTGCTGATTCCATAAAGTATCAAACGTTTCTTGGTCTCTTACTATGTTAACATGAAAAAGTCTATTGTACTTCAAGGTATCCTTTTTTATAAATGGAAAACAACAATCTTTCAATGATATCATATTTTGCTTAAAATCAATAACTGCTCCAGCATCTTTCAAGAAATCACAACCCACCAAAATATCTACATTCAAATCTTGAACTATAAGAAAAACTATTGGCAATTCTAACTTATCAAGAAATACCTCTAACATAATCTGTTCATTTACCTTCTTATGTCTCATACCAGTAGCTAAAACTATACTTACATTAGGAGCTGGTACTAAGTTCAACTTGAGATTGTTTTTCTTCATTTCATCAACAAGTTTCTCATTAATTACATTTACCTCAGAGCCAGTGTCAATAATCATTTGATATTTCTTATTGAAAATTTGTACTTCTATTTCTGCTAAATCATATCCAGTAGGTGGAGTATTCTCTTGTTCCTCCAATAGTTCATTAAAAATACAACCTACCATGTATGGTTTTTCTTGACAAACAGTTTCAGATTTATTCATAGCTTCATCTACCTGAATTTCTGGAGTATGTACCATATTAACACTTGATGCTTTAATATGACTTTCTTGATAACTAGGCATTACTTCATTACTTAAATTCTTACAACTATTTTCTTGCACATGAATTTGACTGATTAATTCTGGCTTTCTTATTTCTAACCTGTTTGAAGTTTCAGATTCAAAATTTATTTTATTCATGTCTACTGCTATATCAAAATTTGACCTTTCCTTAACTGGGAGAGCAGGGCTGTCGTTTCGTCGTCCCATTATTAGTTTAAAGGAACATTCTGTCTTGGACGATTTGCATTCATCTGATTTGAAGTTTGAGCAGGCATATAACCTGGCGGTGGGAAGCTGAAATCTAACTGGTAGTTGTTAGCTGGTCGATTTGAATTTGATTGATTTTAATTCACAAGTTGATGATTTCTATTATCTCTGAAAATTTTGATCTCTATGACCATTATTGTTTGGTCCATTTTGGTACCTTCGATTTTGGAAATAATTCCTACTTCCTTGATACTGCTTATTATTATCATGAAACATTACACTATTTGAATTCTGAGACCTATTTCTATCATCCCTATGTTCACTCTGATGAAAACTTATTGTTTTATTTTGACCTCCAGCTTGAGCATTGTTATGATCACGGGGCGTTTGTCTGTTTACTTTGTAAGTGTCAGTATTGTCAAACTCATTCAACAAACAAATGAACTCATCACTAGTCTTAATGTTATGAATAATAGCAGCTGTAGATATGGTTTCATCAAAATGACCTTTCAAAAACTTGAAAATAGTATCTTTATCTAAGGCTGGAATTAGATTCTTAGCAATGTTGAAACGAGAAATATAATACTCAGTAAGATTCTTAGATAAGTTTGGCTTATATTTTCCAAATCTTAGATCATTTCTAGCAGATGACTGAATGTCGTCTGACCACATTCTAGCAATGAATTTCTCTTTAAATTCTTCAAAGTTATTTACATCAAAACGGATGAAAATCCACCAATCACGATGAGCAAAATTGGAATTGAAATTGTTTTCCAAAATACCTTTAATTTTGATCCAGTTTGTGATTTCATTTCTCTCTAGATACTCGGTCAAGTTTACTAAGAAATGCATTGGATTCTTTTTGTAAATTTGCATTTGGAATTCAAACCTATCGAAATTACTATTGTTATCAGTATGATTACACATCGGTTTTGTTGACATGTTAATTTTATTTATGTTTTTCCTAACCTCAGTTATAGCAACTGTATTTTCTTGACAATCTATTTTCAAAGAGGATAATACCTTGATTTCCTTGTCTACTTTTTCGTTTAATTCTACAACCTCTTTTTCAACATGCTTAATACTTTCATTATTTTCTACATTGATAGCATTTTGTGTCATATTTTGTTGCTCAACTATGATCTTATTTTTATTTACTCTTTCATTAACCTCATTGACCCTATCAGAAACTTGAATGATTTTGTTTTGCATTGATTTTTCTACATCTAACATTGATATTTCAAGATCATTAGTTTTCTGCTGTAGATGACCTATTTCTTTGTAATTTTTACTTAATGTATCATTTATCTCTATTATTTCCCGCTTTGTACTAACCTGATCTAGTCTTATGCTAGCAAATTCTTGCTTCATATCATCAAACCTAGCATTTTGATCTTGTTTCAAATTATCAATCTTAGCATTTTGCTCATCAATCTTAGCATTTTGCTCATCAAACTTAGCATTTTGCTCATCAAACCTTTGTGTTAGGAATGCTATAAGATTTATATCATTTTTAGCTCCTACCATACTTGTTTCATTTGATATTTCTACTACTTCCTCATGAATTGTTACTTTTGAAACGTTTTCACTTACAGTTACACTATCGTTTGAGTCATTGTTTAAGGTTAGGTCTAAATCTTGAGATTCTTCATCTAAGTTTTGAATGTTTTCACTGGATAAAACTTCATTATTTTTATTATTCTCCATCTTGCTACTGCGTATAAAATATTTACTCATTAGAACCTGAACTTTCTCGAACCGATTTCCCACTCAGCAGCATCTCCCATTCATAATTCATCAAGATATCTATCCTACCAATAAATTTTTATAACCAGGGATATATTTTGTAGTTTGAGTCCCACACCAGGGCGTACCATTTGGGACAATTTGGAGATTCAGTCCCACACCAGGGGTAACATTTGCCGTGCTACCAATTTCTCCTAAATAGGTTGGATAGCATTCCACACCTATTAACCTACAGGAAGTTATCGGCTCCAAAGTGGTAGATTCTTGATAAACTATGAATGGATCTATAGCCTATGAATGAGAAATCCAGTTTTCAGAGCAAACCAACTTATAATCTTCAGAAGAATTTTGGCAATATACAACACAAATCCACAAAATAATACCTTACACACTTAAACATCCTAGCATCATTACAAGCTAAAATACTTATCCAGTTTATATAGTTGAAAACAATGGCTATAGGCTTGTAGACACACAAATCAAAATACACAAACTTAGAACACCATACAACTGTTCAAAACTCAATTTAAAACATTAAAATTTCAATTAAACAGAAAAATATTCAGAGAGCACAAAGAACACATTAGAACACATAGCCAGCCATCATTTTTAGAGAAGACCAAACAAGTCAGAGCAAAAACCACACCTCAAAATCAGTGATGACTTCATGAACATGTCACCGATATTAAATTCCAAAAAATTATAAATTACAAGTATAGAATTTATATTTTACATTTGTTCTCAATAAAACTTTATTTCGAAACTGTTATTTTAAATTTATATATCCTCTATATTTATAATAATCTATTAATTCTGTTTCTCTGTTTCGGTGATACCATGGAATGCAACACAATTATTTATGATAAATTCTCAGTTAAAAAGTTGTCCGCATATTGATTACTCTGATATTGACTATCAAGTTTTATAGATCTCGAATTGAAGATTCGATTTTAATCGAGAAAAATGTAATATTACACATAAAAGGAATGGTCTAAACGAATGGATTTGTATGAATTTTTTTCATGAATTGAGTTTCATTTGAATTGACATTTTCATTGAATAGCCTAGCAAGTACATAATCATCTTGATCTATTCTTTCTCTTGTATTCGCTCATTCATGTTCTCCTTCTTTCTTATTTCATTTCTTTTCTTTTTTTTCTCTACTCTGGTTTGTTTCATTTGTATAAATTGGATCAACTAAATCAATAACTATATTATTAGGGTTAGAATAAATACTCCCACCAGCGAGCAAAGTTTTACTTTTGCTGGTGGTGCCATGGCAAATATGGTTTTGTTAAAGAAAAAAAATGTATTCTTATTCATAATAATCACTTGTTAAGAATTTTTAACGAAATTGTATTTTGTTTTTTATGGCAATAAATTTTGATTATTTTTTTGAGACTATTTTTCCCCGCCAGGGGACATAACACAACTTATGCTTCAACTCGGCTTGGCCCTTCAACTTCCACCAGTTCCGGTACCTCCGCTCTAGTCAAAATTGTAGTGTAACTGTCACAAAACACTCAGCAGGCTCGTAACACGCAGCTCTGTGCATCTTGGTTGGGTACCTGGCCATGTAGGCATAGATGGTAACGAGCGTGCAGATGGGCTTGCTAAGCGGGGTTCCAGTATGTCATTGTTTTGTCCAGAGCCAAGCTGTAGCATAAGTAAAACAACTGCTTTTCATACAATAAGTAAATCAAATGGTCCATCACCAGCAATGGCAAGGTCACCCTGGTCAAGCACTAGGCAAAAAGCTGCTAGCAGACGCAAGCAGTAGCAGAAGACTTCGGGGTGACTTGGAGCATTTAATTTCGATTTTCGTTTAATAGTTATTATTAATTCATTACCATATGACTAAATGCAATATCTCAGTAATTTCCATCTGTAGACTGGGCGGCTGCTATGGCTTCGTATAAAATGAGCACTGCTATCCGGAGATTGTCAGTGAGGTGTAAGGGTAAGCATTCAAGGTAGGTAGCATAAGCTTATGATGTAGCTTATGTTGTATCTTATGATAGCTTAGGCTTTATGTTGTATCTTATGATAGCTTAGGCTATCTTTTCTCTATGATAATATGGAGTGAGAAGTGAGACCTAAGTAAAACTCAGAAATGAGTTTTATCGGTTTCACGTCAAATGTGAAGAGAGAATTCAGCCTTATTTCAAACTAAGTTATTCAGAGTAATAATTATTACATTAATTCTATGTTCATAAGAGTTAATTGGATGTTTTTATTAATTGAATTTCAGTTTTCTAGTTAAGGCAGTGACTATTGTAATTGAATACTAAATTACATACCGTCTCCTGCAGATCCTGGAGTGGAGTTTACCTTGGCCCAAGTATTACTACCGTACCTTCCTACCAAGGGGGTTCACAAAGTTTATCTGTTTGATCTGTCTAAATCTGAGTTCAGGCTGAATTTCTGAGTCAATCAATTTGATAATAAGTACTTACTAGAACAAAAACAACATTTTAGATTTTTAGATCCGTATTTGGAAAACGATAAAACCAATTTGGGAACCTATAAAAAAACAGCTACTAGTATTTTTAAGATTGGTCCCTGATAATGGTTCCTTGACTAAGGAAGTTTGGGTCTTATTAACTTACTTGAGATATCGAGCATATTCGGCATCCTTCCAATACAGTAGATACTTGAGATAGTTGATGAAATTTGCATCCTTGAAGTAACCTCTCTGAGCTAAATCTGAAAAAGAAGTAATACAAAGAATTAAGAAAGTAAGTAATAAAGTGTAAGTAATTTTCTATCCATGGAGTTAAAAATTTAAAAAATTAGAAATTTAGAGTAACTTATTTATCCAGTATCCCTGTGGTCCCCACAAACCTTTCATGTGTTCATGTGAGTGTCCCATACCTGTTTCACCAAGCTTGGTCGAGACATTATGAACATGACCAAGCCGGGTATAATTTACAATTGCGCACCGGAAGTATCTATAGCAACGCCATAGAAATTATATGTTGTATCTGACGTGACCATGTTCAAATGTCTTGACCGAGCTTGGTTGAACCGGACATAATTGTCGTTATGAAATGAAAATACTCTTTATTAGGCGGAGTTGGGTCAAATCCGACTAGAAACGACTTATTAGTCGTTTTCGACTAATCTAGTGTGCACCAAGTCTGCCTCACTGCTAGATGTCGTGAGGTCGGGGCAGGGGAGTGGGTTCTTTTCCCCAAGAACGGTAAAGACTGGAGTACCCCAAGGCTCAGTTTTGGGGCCATTTTTATTTGTTGTATTTGTGAATGATTATAGTTGTAACATCCCATGTCATTCAGTACTTTACGCCGATGACACAACAATCCTGAACTCTGGAACCAATCTAGGGAATCTAACTCGTGACCTAAAGCTATCATCTGAAGCATCGAAAGCATGGTACACCTCTAATGGCGTATCACTTAATGAGACTAAAACGGAGGAAATATTGTTTTCATTAAAGAGCAGTCTGAATACTGAATTACAAAATTACACACAACAGTTAAATTACTTGGTATAGTGCTGGACAGTAAACTGTATTGGGATGAGCACGTTGAATTTCTTTGTAAAAAACTGGCTAGTCACATTTCTTTCAAGAAAACTGAAACCTTTAGTTACCACTGACATTCTGCTAATGACATATTATGGTCTGTTTCATTTACATTTGAATTATGGCCTCTGATTATGGGGGAACAGCGCCACTACAAATAGGCTAAAGTGTTTTTATGGCAGAAGAAGGCTCTGTGATGCATAGGGGGATTGAAATTCAACGAATTGTGCAGATAAACTTTTAAACGTTTGGGCATCATGACCCTGGCTAACATGTACATTTTCAGCAATGCGGTTCTTATAAAAGAAAATGAAAAATACTTTATTAAACAATCTGAATCTCCTGAACATCATACCAGGAAAAAGTTCGATTTGGTAAAGCCCACCATAAGACTGCACAAATCCTACAAGAGCCATAAATATCAACAGTTCGTACAGTTCAATAAACTGCCCTCAGTAATCAGACACCTTCCAAAAGATATGTTCAAGAAAAAAGTGAAGGAGCTACTAAAAACTAGGGTGTTCTATACATTAGAGGAATACCTCAGCAGCGAATTTGTTAGCACATAATGAATAAATTGTAAAGTAGTCTTGATATGGCAAAGTTTTTCCATGTTATCTCATGCTGTTTTATGTTATCTGACATTGTTTTATATTGTACCGTAGCCTATATGAGTTACTTCATCTATGTAAATGTCTATCACTTTCCTTTGTACCTGACCGACGTGACAAGATCCATGTATATGATATATATTTGTTGATCAATAAAATTTATTCTATTCCGAGCCTGTTCACGGTTTTAACGTCGCTTCCTATCAAGGTCTATAGAAAGAGGAATTTTAATTAGGGGTGTTGGTATCTTATTACTCTGCAAGTTGCTTGGTTGAAATGTATGTTTTTGAGCGCTCTTATCTTTATCTGAACACGGCGTTTTGCAATTTAGGTACGGGGTAGCGGCAAAAGTAGCCAGTGCTTATCAGGAACGCAATTGACAAAACGCTTCGTGACACCAGTTACAGATAATAATTGAATCTCCAGAGCTGGGTCACCTAAGTTGTTGAAAAAAGAGAAACAACATTCTGCAGTTACATTGCAATATTCTCTCCAATTGAACACAATATCCCCTTAATCTAGTTCTAGAACTCTTAAGAGAACTCTTGAGTGATCTCAATGAGACAGAAGCTGAGAGGAACTCCTGTCACTATCAAGGAAGACCTCACGCGTCAGAGGTACGAGTTTTGCAGGGAGGTGGCTGAGAGGGTTGGCTGGAAGAATGTGTGGACAATAGATGGACGAATGCTCTGGAGGGAAGGTGGAGGGAGTGTAAGTGCTTCATTAATTCAATCACAACTATTGACTTACAAATTGTTGTATTGTTATGTAAACGGTAGTGAGAAACGAAATAAATGAAATAGACTAAACTCTAACCAATATCTTGGCTTGTAAGAAGAATTGAACATTGATCAATTAAAATGTAAGACTATATTTTTTTTGAAATTTCCAATTGGTTTCGTAGATTTTATTGTTTTGTTTTTTCTTCATATTATTTTTGTTTTATCACCATTATTAAAGCTCTTGTTTCGCCTATTATGATTTTAATAATTATGAATATGCATATTTACGTAGCCTTTATTATTTTGTATTAGAATTATTGATTAGAATAATTTTTGAATAATGAGACTGTGTGTTGAAAGGATTCACAATTTATTGATGACACAAGATAAGTGTCGATAAAATTTTAAATGAATCTGAAAATGAATCTTAAATGAAATTCAAAACAGGATTGGTGAATGTGGATAGGCCTACCTATCTTTGATGTACTGTAGCAGCTCTTACTTATTTTTTTTGTGATAACTATTTTTGCAAAAAACCTATATTATTGCACATTTAGATAAGCGGGAACCAGTGTTGAATTTCATGCTATAATCTTATCTTTAAATTCATTATCTTTTTTCCGAGGAGGCTTCTTACAGCTTTTAAATTGCCTTAAGTGACATTATCTGAGCTTGATTCTTATTTTATTTTATTTATTATTTTTTGAAACATCAACTTATTCCATCTTCCTCTTTTGAAACATGATTTCCCATCTACATTTTTCCCCTTAACTTTTCATTTTATTCAAATCCTATCAATCAATTCTTTCCCTCTATCAGCATTTTAATTACGATTGTCGTTACTGTTTTTTGTGAATATTTTATATGTAATTTATTCTTTCCAATTCATTAGTCTACCAATTACTATAATAATTAGTTTTATTTGTAGAGCATCTCACTAACACAGTTATAAATAATATGGATTTGACAGATATTAGAAGTAAATTGAATGAGCATGCTGCTTCTTTAAAACTGTGTCATATTAATGCTGAGTCCCTTCCCGGACATCTTGATGATTTCAAAGAAATATTTTCATCTCTTAGCTTCGATGTTATAGGAGCGAGTGAGTCTTGGTTAAAACCTTTATTACAAGATAGTTTATTTGACATGAATGGCTTCTCTCTGTTTCGAAATGATCGGATTGGCTTGACCAGAGGTGGGTGGCAGTTTACGTTCGTTCATCTCTCAGGCCTAGATTAATCAAGTTATCACCACAACCTTATTCAAGATCGCCGGAGTTCCTGTTTGTTGAGTTGAGTCAACTGGTACAATCAAGGTTGTCGTTTGTATTGTATATTGTCCTCCAAACGCAGGACGACTGTCTCTTCTGGAAGAAGCTCTTCTAGAGCAAATTTACATATATCAACACATTATTCTACTTGGTGACCTAAATTCTGATTTGTTGAAAAATAATTTTGAAAAGAGACAGCTTGTTACGATGGTGAGCTCTATGGGTTTGAATTTTATAAACAGTACAATGCCGACTTACCATCTACCAAACTCACACATTTTGTTAGACTTAGCAATTGTCAGTGATATTGAGTATGTTTCATTTTTTAGTCAGACACCTGCACCTTCTTTCTCTCACCATGATCTTATTTATTTAATTTATAATTTGGAATCATCACAGTCCAATTCAACTTTTACATGCAGGAACTTCAATAAAAACACAGTCCTGGATGAGGCTATTAATCTCCCATGGCGTGTGTTAATATACCCATATACTCGGTCGTATGTTAATGAGAAGAATTAATGAGATCCTTCTAAAAGAATCGACAATTATTTGTTGAAACACCGCCGATTTATGAAGTTACATCACATTATTATATTATTGTTATTCTAATTTCATTCTATATTTATTCTCATTGATTAATTATTTATACTTTGTGAAATTCGTTGAATGACTAACATTATCGTCATTTAATGTAAATTAGTGTATAAGCCAGTAAATATTGTAATATACATAAAAAAAGAAATCTAATCTAATAGCATCATATCGGTATGATTAACGATTTGAATGAAAAGGTTGTGGTTTATAATCAAATGGTTACTGATATATTTTATAGACATGCTTCCATGTTGTCACAAAGTAGAATTGTGACGGGAAAATATCGCTAAATAATAAATAATATTATTGAAAGACGCTCAGCTATCAGCAAAGCTGGCTGAACGCAGAGATAAAGAGGGTACCGATGGCACACCATCTTCCGCGCATCGAGACAATTCTCACCGCCTCTGGCGGCGGCACATCTCCATCCCCTCCACTTTGGGAGAGTATTTGAACACCGGACAAACCCAGACCAGAGCATTCCGCTCCCAACCTTCCTGCTCCTTGTACAGCGGCCAGTTGGCTGCCGTACGTTCCTGTCCTCCTCTCCTGGTACAGCGGCCCGTTGGCTGCCGTCCCTTTCCACCTATCCTTCCAGGGCACAGCGGCCCGTCGGCTGCCATCCCTTTTCACCTATCCTTCCAGGCACAGCGGCCCGTTGGCTGCCATCCCTATCCATCCATCCTCCCAGGGCACAGCGGCCCGTTGGCTGCCGTCCCTTTCCGCCTATCCTCCCAGGGCACAGCGGCCCGTTGGCTGCCGTCCCTTTCCTCTCATCCTCCCAGGGCACAGCGGCCCCTTGGCTGCCGTCCCTTTCCATCCATCCTCCCAGGGCACAGCGGCCCGTTGGCTGCCGTCCCTTTCCTCTCATCCTCTCCGGGCACAGCGGCCCGTTGGCTGCCGTCCCTCACGTCTATCCTTCCTCTTCCTACTATACTGGAGCGGAACCGAGGCCGTAAGGCCAATACAAAATTACCTCGAAGTGGTGTTATCAGAGTAGAGAGCGACCTTCACGCCGTCAGAAGCACCAGGAGGTGCTGTCCACACCAGCTAAGGTACAAAGAAGGAAGAAGAGGAACTTCGACTTGCCTCCTTTCCCCGCCCACATTACGACTGAGCTACGTCGTCCAGGAGCAACACCTGGGTATCAATCACCTATCTCTGACAGGGTGTACGTGATAGATTGGTGCCCACACGTGGGGCACGAGGCAACGAAGTAAGAATCATGAGTGAACAGGGCGAGGCTGATTCAGATGCTCAACACCAGGAGCTGACAGAGGATCAGTCGGTTGAGGACGTAAACCCCGAGGTGATAGCTGACCCCAGAGTTTCCTGGATCTATAAATTGAAAAAGGAAGAAGCATTTAATCTTCTACAAGATTGGGGCATAGTGTCATCTGGAACACTTGCTGAGCTGAGAAGGTTGTTAGTAGAACAACATAAGAAGATGGCTGTACGTTATCCCAGCCCAAGACCTGGCATAATGAGCGGAAGCAGTGGGGAAACTGGACACTCAGTGACAGGTACTCATGCAGTTGGAACCAACATTCACACAAACCCCCTCATGGACTAAGCGGTGGTATGTGACAAAGTAAGAAGCTGGAGACTGTCATTTGACGGCCAATCAGATGCTCCCAACTTCTTAGAAAGGCTAGACAAGCTACAACAGGCCTATGGGCTTACTGGCAGCCAACTACTAGTCACACTTTTTCAAATTCAAATTCAAATTAATTCATTCAAGTAAGTCACAATACATTCTGGTCTATACACGAATCTACAATAAATTACAGTACAACAGCTAATTATGCAAAAAATTTCCCAAATTATGAAAACTTATTAATTACAATGAAGATTGAATGGAACATTAGAATATTGACAATATAGTATTGTAATGTAACTACATAAATAAGCATGAATATGCCCCACTATAAATTATATGTGTTGGGATATAAGTAGTAGTTGCTTATTGCGTGTTATAATTACTATTTACAAACTATTTAACCCCACTATAAATTATATGTGTTGGGATATAAGTAGTAGTTGCTTATTGCGTGTTATAATTACTATTTACAAACTTCATTCACTGATATAGGATTAAAGTTTTTTATAATAAAATTAGTAAAAATTTATAATACAAACAAAATTATGAAATTAGTAGATAAATATTAACATTCTACTGAGGATAATTATAAGAAAGGTTATTTTAGAAAAATGAAAAAAAGTAAAGAGAAGAATAAAGAATAAATAGTTTCAATATTTACAGTCTAACTAAATTTTCACAATTTTCCACCCCAATATCAACTAACCAGGAAAATAAACTTTTCTTGAACCTGTGTCTATTGAATTCTGCCCTAATGTAACTTGGTATTGAATTGTAAATTTTTGGTCCCAAATATATGTAGTATCTTTGCCCAAATGTAGTGTTCATCCTTGGTACTATTGAATGCGTGTTTCTCTGCCTTGTTTGATGGTTATGATCTGCCAGTCTTATGTGTTCCTTGTTTCTCCTCATTCGCGTGATGATAGCCTGGATGTAGAGTTGTCTTACACTCAGTACTTTACTGTCCTTGAAAAGAATGTTCGTGGGGAATTGATTCTCCTTGAAGCCTATTATTTTTAGTATTCGTTTTTGAAGTTTATAGAGAGGTTCAACATGTATAAAATTCGTAGCTCCCCAGATAATTATAACGTATCTTAAAATTGATTGCACTAAAGAAAAATAAACAGTTTTTAATGTCTCATAGTTGAGGATTTTATGGAGTTGATAGAATTTGTAGAGAAGCTTCCTGATCCGGGTAATTGATAGATAAATGTGCTTGTCCCATTTGAATTTGTTGTCCACTATTGTTCCTAAATATTTTATTTCATTGACTTGTTGAACTGAAGGGCAATCACACAGGTTGTTGGTGCTTCCACAGTGATGCAGGATTATTGAAGAATCCGGTGGTCTCGTCCGTTCTGTCAGAGAAAAGGCTAAACATTTCGTTTTTGTTGCATTTACTGTAAGCAAATTTTCTCTTAACCATTTATCGACTTTCATCAATTCTTCCTGTGCCAGATTAAAAACTTCCTCCCAGGTGTTTCCTTCGAATAGTATACACGTATCATCAGCAAAAGCTATTACTCTTCCTCTTATCTTAATTGAACATAGCTCATTTGCATATGCCAAAATACAGAATTGGCCCAAGAACTGTTCCTTGGGGAATCCCAAACTTCATCGTTTCCTCTGAACTGAGATGTTCTTCAACTTTGACTTTTTGATGCCAGTCACAGAGGTATGATTTAAACCATGCTAGAGGAACTCCTCTAATTCCCATGGCTTCTAATTTCGTCAGCAGCAAACTGTGATTAACAGTGTCAAAAGCTTTTGCTAGGTCCAGGAACACTGCTGCACATTTTTTGTTATTTTCTAGCTTATCTGTGACAAAATTTGACAATTCTAATACCGCATCTTCTGTACTCCTCCCCTCACGAAAGCCAAATTGATTCCTAGATAGTAAGTTGTTTTTTTCCATGTAATTCACAAGACGTTTCTTTACCAGTTTTTCCAAAATCTTAGAAATATTGCTTATAAGTGAAATAGGCCTGTAATTGGTGGCATTTGTTCTGTCGCCTCCTTTATGTAATGGTCTAACACATGTTTCTTTCATAGCTTTTGGAAAAATTCCTTTTGACAGACTTAAATTAAATATGTGAATTAATGGTTTTACAATTACATTTTTTATCGACTTCAATGTTCTATTATTGATTCCATCAAGTCCTGGAGCACTGTCATTTCGCAAACTACTAATAGCTTCAAGAAGCTCATCTTCAGTTACTGGGTGAAAGTAGATGGAGTGTAGAGTTCTTGTAACAGGTTTATATTGGGATATGATTTGGTCTAGTGGTTTTCTCAAGGAATCTATTATTGTCTCTGCCATTTCTCCACCTACATTTGTGAAAAAGTTATTCATTTGGTTGAGCACAGTTTCTGGATTTTCCTTTAGATTGAAAATCCTATCATCTATTTTAATAGCATTCAATTTCATTTTTGTTTTTGATTTAGCGTCAGTAGCATCTTTGATTACTTTCCACATTTTTTTATTATCCTTTCCAGCTTCATACAATTTCTCTCTATAGTATTGGTCCTTTGTTTCATGAATTAAAGCTGTGAGTGTATTCCTATACCGACGATAGAAGTTGGTTAAGTTAATGTTGTTTGTGTCTTCTTTTCTTCTTTTGTTGAGAAGATTTCTGGTTCTTATTGCTGCTGCTACTATACCTCTGGTGATCCATTGTTTGATGGGTTTGTACTTCTTCTGCTGCTGATGCTGCTTGATTTTATTTTGTATATGTTGTCTCAGAGTTGATAAGAAGGTGTCATAAGATGTATCTGGATTATTATCTTCTAAAACATGAATCCACTCCTCATTCAGTAGTTCATTCTTCAAGCTATTAATGTCTATTTTCTCGTTTATTTCATGTGTTCCAAGTTCTCCATTTGTTATTGGAGGTCTGACGGATAACAGGACCTCATTTTTCGTACCAATGTCCTGGTAGTAGCTGGAAAGGATGTAGCAGACGTCTATTGGACACCTTCTAGTTACTGTTTTATGGATTCTCTTCTCACAGAGAGATGAAATGTGTGACCATTCAGATGTTAATTTACTTCTCTCTATATAAGGTATTTGGTTTGAATCTCCTAGCAGAATAATCTCAGAAGCACCAGCGAGAGATGAGACAAATCCCACGAAACCTGCATGCATTAATACTGCTTCATCTATGAATACACGTTTGTACTGCTTTCTTGATCCGTTTATTATAAAAGATGAAACTGTTCTATAATCCTGTTTAATTATTCTTTCATATTTATTTTTGTGAATTCTATTCACCACTTGCCTAATTTCATTTATTCCAGCTCTTGTCTGACACAAGATGAGATCTTTACCTGGTGTATGTTGTTGAAGGATAAAGTGAGTTTTACCACACCCTGAAACTCCATCCATCCAAGTTATTTTTGGCATCTTACAATTTGTGATGTCAACTTTTAGAATATTCTTCAGTAGCTCAGCATTCAGCATGATTTGGGTGTCTCTACTGACTAGAATATACTTTTCCTTAGTTAAGAATGACTTTGTTGTTTCATTGTAGGGTACGTATTTTCCTTCATTTTCAAAACAGAAGCCCATTCAATATGTAGTGGATGTCGGCCACAGGAAAGTCTTAAGTTTATTGTCGTAGATGTTCATCTCGTTTCACCTTATCTCTTGTATACATGCTGCTGAAGAAGAGATATTACTACTCAGTGATGATAGTACTCCCCTATATAAATCCGCATTCAGAACATCATACTGTTGAATGAAGTTCCTGAGTTCTATAATACTGTTCAAATAAGCATAGAGAATAGAATCATACGGTAGGTATTCTTTTGGACAATCTTCAGAGCCATCGTTTTCATGTGGTATATCCAAAAAATTAGATTGTTTATTCCTCATTAATAGAATACATAATTCAGGTTTTTAGTTTTAATTACTAAACTTAAAATGTCCAAGCATGTAAATTCGGAGTCAATATCAAAATAATCTATTCCAATCGTAATGTTGTATTTATTTATCGATGCATATTCGTCTTTTACCAGTAAGAGGTCACAGATACCTAATTGAGCCTCATTGTTTTTATTTTGCGCTAATATCAATGTCAATGAATTTTTAACAAGATGAAAACGAATTGAGCTATTATTTACGTTTCGTAAATAAACAGTAGGTAAGCTATTGTATTCATCTTGACTCAGCGTTTTCTTCTTGATTGAATGTGCAAGGCCTTCTGAAATACGTAAACTATTTTTATTCCAGCGAGCTAATGATAAATTAAAATCTGTATATTCACCAAAGCTGAAAATCAAAGACGTCCTACTTTTCGCTGACTGTTTTATTAATTCTGTTTTTTTAATAGATGATAGGAAATCTTGAATATCTATTCTTATATTTCATGCTGTAATCTTTTTAAGCACCATAATTTGTTCAATCAATTGACTGTTGCAATGCTTTCACATAGCTGGGACACTTTAGATAGTTTACTTTGTGGTCTGAGGGTTTATCAGCTCTTTTGCAGTTAAAACATACTGGAGGTTTATCGATTGAAGGGCAGGTTTTGATGTTGTGTCCTGTGATGGAGCAATGACCACAGATGTCTTCTTCTTTTTACAATGCTTTGTGATGTGCCCATAGACTTGACATTTATAGCACCTTTGCACTGCATGGTAATCATTAACTCTACATGACGTCATATCTATAAATATTTTTTTCTTATTGATTATTGCTTTCCTAATTTCGGGTTCACATTCTACTACCCAATGCATGGAATCCTTGTTTTTCGGCCCTAATTTGAATGATGGCTTGCAACCTTCTTCAAATTTTTGTTTTTCTATCCCTGAATTGACAAAATTTTTGTTATATATTTCTTCAGTTACCTCTTTGTTAGTGAGATCAGATGGAACATCATAAACAATTATCCTGGTTTTTTTATTTTGGGGCTCAGTTATCTTGATTTGATCATTATTTACAGCTTTATTCTTCAATAATTTCTTTTTGGCCTCTAGAGAATCCAGAACAATGAGTAAACCTCCTCCTCTAACGGGTACTGTCTTTTTTATTTTAATGTTATCCTTTCTCACGATGTTGGTTTTCAGTGTTCCTTTTATTTTTTCACTGTCTTGTTTCTCATTACCGGTGGAATTTGCGGGTTTAATTAAGACTACCTGTTCTTTTGGAAGAATTTTCCTGACTTGATTATTGGACTGGGGATCGCTTGAAGTAGCTTTTTTCGGTAGTTGTATCATGTCTGCGTAAGTAATAGGCCTGTCTTTATTTTTAATTTCCTGAACAGATTTGCTTATGTCCTGTAATGAGTTGTGAATTTTCGGATGCCCTAAAGAATCACTTATTTGGCTAATAGTAACTGCTCTCGTTTCTACTTTCACGATTACCAATGCTAATTTCTGAACTAATTCTAAGAAATTATCATATTCGGCTCTGGAAACCTTGTTTTTTTTTAAATTCTGACGAAGCCCATTCCTTGAATTCCGAAGAGATACTCTTCATGTTCATTATGTCTGTGTTGAATTCACTCAGCAATAATTGTTCAACAGTTTCCATTTTACCTGGTTGTTCTCGTACTTTGAGTCCTTGGTTTCCTGGAAAGTTATCCTCTTCTTCCTCCTCCTCGAATTGCGGGATCAGTCCATCCGGTAGTTTGGTTGGTGACCTCATCTATCTGACGACGATGACGTATGAAGATAGCTGCTGTATGGTTATGTTCCAGTGACCCACTTATTGATGAAAGATGATTGTTTTGAAAACTATCACTATGGTGAAACTAAACTACTAAGATGTTTACTCTACGAGCGCTACTGTAAGACTGCGCTACCTGAATTACTAGTTGGTAAAGCTACCCTATGGATGCATAATCGTCGTGATCAGTGGAGATCATGGGACAATTTTGTGACAGATTTCAGATCACGCTACTATCCACTTACTTACAACAAAGACCTGGAAAATCTAATTCAGGCAAGGAAGCAAGGGGAAGGTGAGTCATTTGATGAATTTCTCAAAGATGTACTGACACTCATGAGGCGTCGAGGAGGTTTCACAGACGAAAATAAATTACAGAGAGTGCATAAGAATCTCCTCCCACGGTACAAATTGTATATTCGGCAATCGGATGCTCATAGTATCAACAAATTGGAAAAATTCGCAAGGGAGTATGAACAGATCAAAGCAGAGGAAAAACAGAATAGACAGAATTCGAGAGTTCACGAGACTGAGGACATGAAAAAGATTACAGGACCCAAGGTCGAGACAATGATAGCCCCTAGAAGTAACAGACCCTCTCTTAGTGAGTCTGAACCCATGTGTTGGCAATGCAAGAAACCGAAGCACTGGAGATCACACTGTCCCAAATTCCCGCCTTGTAGAAGGTGCGGAAAGAGAGCACGGAACTGTGTCTGTGATATGCAAAAGGGCAATGAAACATCAAACAAGACAGTTGTAGTGCGAAAGACACAGACGATTCCTGTGATCAAAGAGACATCACGGGACAACCAACTATTTATTACTGTGACAATCGGTGGTAGAAAGTGCCAAGCGTTGCTGGATACTGGCGCTGAAGCTAATTATATGAGTAACGAGGTCTATGAAGTCCTCCGGAAAATAGGGATGATACGGAAAGAACCAGCATGTCACCACACAATATTAGCTGATGGACGATCTACCTTGTTAAATGGGAAGGTGACAACTAATGTAACTATAGAACAAATCACAGTTCCACTAGCGGCGTCTTTAATGGAAGGACTTGGACAAGAGTTGCTATTAGGCATGGAATTTATGCGTGAAAACAGTGTGAATATTCACACATTCACAAGAGAGGTAGAGTGGGATCCTTCCCAATTGAATCCTTCAAGTCAGCAAATTATGTCACGATTGCTCTTATTGAGGACTAAGACAACATCAGTCCCAACAATAGCGACTGTAGACTCCAAATCTCCGGACAACAAGAGACGCAACAGAAGGGTGTTCAAGCAGGTTGGTTTGAATGAAGTCAAACTCAATGCCTTGATTGATACCAGGGCGGAATTGTCATATAGTCCACGACAAGCATCTTGGGACAACATAGTTAATCACTGTGATGAGATCACCGTCACCGTCTCTGAACGACAGGCCACGATTCATGCTCCAACCGCCAGTGCAAACACTTTGAACTCCGAGAGAGTTGTGGAAGTTAGGATAGAACAAACTCCATCTCATGACGAGTCAGAACCTAGCCTAGCAGTCGACACGGAGAGGACAACCCGAGGTGGGATACATGCCTCCAAAGACCAACTGACACCCCCGCTTCGCCCAACAAAACAGAGGGTGATAGTGAAAGAATCGCTCGAGGTCATAGTGGAGCAAACGCCAGCTTCTGTCAAGCCAGATGATAGCCTCACTGTCAAAACAAAGAGGATAATCCAAGGTGGGATATCATCCTCTAAAGACAATTCAACACACCCACCACACCCAACAAACAGGAAGGTGGTAAGGAATGGATCAATGCCACTATTGACTGACATGGATGTGGAAGAGTCAACGGCCCCTTTGACGGCCATAGAGCTAGTCACACATTCAGAGGATCCCGGACCAGGCCCATCTAGAAATATGGATCCAGTGCTGTGCCACCGCGTTACAACACCTGGTAAGCACAAACGGGCCGGCAGACCACGTATGAAAGTCCGGTTACATGATGGACGATGTAAATATGTGCCTGTGGACCAGGCGTAGATGACACTCATAGTGAGTGGCATACACCTCTAAAGGTGATGCCTGAGAGGTGTACACCACTTAAGGTGATGCCTAGATGGCTCACGCCTTTTAAGGCGGTGCAGTGGACGCCTCCACCACCCCCCCCCCCCCTATTGTGTATAAATCACAATAAATCACTAGATTGAATAAATCTAGCTTATTTTGTGATTCTCACCCTCTCTCACTCACTAGACAAAAGCACCCTATTGGCCGTCTACTACGCATATGTCTACTCATATCTAAGCTATGGAACCATTTTCTGGGGAAATTCTGTTGATAGCGGTAACATTTTAATAATCCAGAAAAAAATAATAAGAGTCATTTGTGGATTGAGATCAAGAGATTCTTGCAAAGCATTCTTCAAAAGCCTAAACATTCTAACGCTACCATCTATTTTTATCTATCAATTGTTAGTTTTTGTTAAACAGAATTTAGATAAATTTCAATTCTGCATGGATAATCACGGGTATAATACACGTAATAGTAGTCTCATTGCTTTTCCAGTACATAGGCACATAGCTCTAGAAAAAACTCCATTCTACTCTGGAATACGTTATTTTAATAAATTACCTGCAGCCATCAGAAATCTAGATTCAATAAACAAATTATTCAAACTAACAGTCAGAAAAATGCTAGTAGAGAAAGCCCCATACTCTGCTGCCAAATTTTAATTTGTGAAAAGGGGCTGTAGAGTGTAACTTAACTTTTTGTGACTTTCATTTCCATGTGAATTTGATGAGTGTATTTATTTATTTTACTTTCAAGAAGTTAGAACTAAGTCTTTTAAATATAATTTTGTTCTAGTATTGACATGTCACCAGTCAAATGAGTGTTACTCAAAAATTGATGTAATGTGACGATAAATAAATGAAATGAAATGAAATGACGGGAAAATATTGCTTAATAATAAATAATATTATTGAAAGACGCTCAGCTATCAGCAAAGCTGGCTGAATGCGGAGATAAAGAGGGTACCGATGGTGCACCATCTTCCGCGCATCAAACAATTCTCACCGCCTCTGGCGGCAGCGCATCTCCATCCCTTCCACTTTGGGAGAGTATTTAAACGCTGGATGAGCCCCAGACCAGAGCATTCCGCTCCCAACCTTCCTGCTCCTTGTACAGCAGCCAGTTGGCTGCCATACGTCCCTGTCCTCCTCTCCTGGTACAGCGGCCCGTTGGCTGCCGTCCCTTTCCACCTATCCTTCCAGGGCACAGCGGCCCGTCGGCTGCCATCCCTTTTCCTCTATCTTCCCAGGGCACAGCGGCCCGTTGGCTGCCGTCCCTATCCATCCATCTTTCCAGGGCACAGCAGCCCGTTGGCTGCCGTCCCTATCCATGCATCCTCCCAGGGCACAGCGGCCCGTTGGCTGCCGTCCCTTACCACCTGTCCTCCCAGGGCACAGCGGCCCGTTGGCTGCCGTCCCTATCCATCCATCCTCCCAGGGCACAGCGGCCCGTTGGCTGCCGTCCCTTTCCACCTATCCTCCCAGGGCACAGTGGCCCATTGGCTGCCGTCCCAATCCATCCATCCTCCCAGGGCACAGCGGCCCATCGGCTGCCATCCCTTTCCACCTATCCTTCCAGGGCACAGCGGCCCGTCGGATGCCGTCCCTTCTCACCTCTCCTTCCAGGGCACAGCGACCCGTTGGCTGCCGTCCCTTTCCGCCTATCCTCCCAGGGCACAGCGGCCCGTTGGCTGCCGTCCCTTTCCTCTCATCCTCCCAGGGCACAGCGGCCCCTTGGCTGCCGTCCCTTTCCATCCATCCTTCCAGGGCACAGCGGCCTGTTGGCTGCCGTCCCTTTCCTCTCATCCTCCCAGGGCACAGCGGCCCGTTGGCTGCCGTCCCTTCCATCCATCCTCCCAGGGCACAGCGGCCCATTGGCTGCCGTCCCTTACTGTCTATCCTCTCTGGGCATAGCGGCCCGTTGGCTGCTGTCCCTGACGTCTATCCTTCCTCTTCCTACTATACTGTAGCGGAACCGAGGCCGTAAGGCCAATACAAAATTACCTCGAAGTGGTGTCATCAGAGTAGAGAGTGACCTTCACGCCGTCAGAAGCACCAGGAGGTGCTGTCCACACCATCTAAGGTACAAAGAAGGAAGAAGTGAAAATTCGACTTGCCTCCTTTCCCCGCCCACATTACGTCTGAGCTCAGTCGTCCAGGAGCCACATCTGGGTATCAATCACCTACCTCTGAAGGTACTCAGGGTGTACGTGATAATGTGTACAGTTCGCCCACACCATGGACAGACTCCTTGGATTGATTCTGAGATTTTGGATGCTAGATGTGAGAGGGATAGAGCTCGGAGGAGATTCAAATCGACTAGAAGTGAGGCTGATTTCAATTCATTTAAAATTCTAAGCAATAGAGTCAAATCCTTGTGTCATAATGCAAAGCTTCGTTACTATCACACCCAATTCAATCGAGGTAAGTCAATGGATGCTCTGTGGAACAACGTTCGCAGGCTTGGAGCACATCAACCTAAACAGCTGCATGAGATGCCAGCAGATGTTTCATTTGATGAGCTCATGACTATTTTGTTGTCCCACCTGCACAGATTGTTAGAGCTTATTTTCTGCAAGACCAACTTGTTAATCAATGTCAACATACACCTCCAGATGAATCATTCTTTTTTGAATATGTGTTTCCTGCAGAAATCTCTGAGTATATTCTTGCCATCAGTAAAAATTCCATGGGTGTGAACAGGATTCCTATAGATTTTATAAGAAACTACTTCCCATTATATTACCCACCATTACCCATATTTTTAATTATTGTATTAAAATAAATATAATTATAGTATTGTTCCTGATTTATGGAAGCAATTAGTAGTCAAGCCTATACCTAAAAAAAAGAATGCGTGTATTCCTGCTGATTTTAGACCAATCAATAGGCCTATGCTCCATCTCTGAAGCCTTTGAGCGTACTGTTCATAGGCAAGTTGTCAGACATTTGGCTGGCTTTGAATTTTTTGCAAAACATCAATCTGGTTTTCGACCAAATACAGTACCTGTACTGCTCTTCTGAAGATGACGGATGATATCAGAGCTGCAATGGATGGAAGGCAGGCTACATTGCTTGTTCAATTCGACTTCACTAAAGCATTTGATAGTGTTGATCACACCCTTTTGCTCCATAAATTGAAAAACCAGTGTCAATTTTCTGACTCTGTGGTGAGGTGGTTTTCTTCATATCTTTCTGATTGCCACCAAGCTGTTAGTGGAAATTCAAACAACTTTTCATCATGGTTACCAGTCAATCAGGGAGTTCCTCAGGGATCAGTTTTGGGACCACTCCTCTTCTTCTCCGTATACATCAACAATGTCTCTATGATATTTTCTCATACCAACTACCATCTCTTTACTGATGATTTGATAATATATTCCCATTTTCCTGTGCATCACTTCCATCAATCCATAGATCACATGAATTCGGATATTGCTAGACTGGGAGAGTGGTCTGGTGTACACAGGTTGAGATTGAATCCAGCAAAAGCCAAATGTATGATTGTTGGTCATCCCAGATTGATGAATAACTTAGATCTAGTCAACTCTCCAGCTGTGGTCATCAGTGGTATAGAAATGCCATATTCTCAGTGTCTTAAGGTTCTGGGCATCTTGATTGATAGTTCTCTGAGTTGACATGAGCAAACCATGCATGTGTGCAATAGAGTCTTTAGTGGAATGCATCAGCTTAAAAAGATCAGAAACTATTTACCGAAATCTGTTAGTCACATTGGTGAATGCTTTGATCCTTCCATTTCTCTTCTACTGTTCAATTGTCTACGGTGATCTATCCAATGAACTGAATGATCGATTGCAGAGTTCCATGAATTTTTCTGTGAGTTTCATACATGATGACAGAAGGGATGCACATATTACTCTTTTCTTCATTGATCTTAACTGGCTTAAATTGAACGAACGCAGAAAATTCTTCATTCTATGTCTGACATATAAATTATTGGTTCTAAATGACAGTCCAGAGTATCATGAGGTTTTCACTTTCATGACTGATGTAAATCTACAACGTCGAACAAGAGCTCATCGCTATAAGTTACAGATACCTCTGCATCGTACAGTATTTTTTAATAAATCTTTTGTTGTTAAAGCCTCAAGAGAGTGGAATGATTTGCCTGATCATATAGTTCTTTGTGGTTCGTTTAATCTTTTCAAAAAAAGGTTGTACCAGCATCTTGGTAATTATACAGTTTGAGGGGGGATGACTTGAATCGTTGTAGGTGTGAGCTTGTCAATAATTTGATTGTAAATTGTAAGTACATAGACCGGTAACATAAATTGATCAGTTTGAGAATATATTTTTGTTATTCTCAGTTATTATTTATTTTTTTCTTTTATTATTTGTTTTTTTATCTTTTCTATTCCATCTATATTTCTGTCTTTGCTTGGGAAATCAAATTATTCTTGTCATGTATTCATGAATTTTCATTCATTCAATTTTCAACATTTATAAATCATATTTATTGAATTGGCTCAGAAGCAGGTGTAAACAAGAAATGAATTGATTCATAATATCATTTCTCCAGTTTTTCTTCTTCTTTAGAATTGAAAAAGCATGTATTTCATTTTCTTCTCCTTCTTCTCTCTTACTCTTTTCCTTAGTTCATTCTCTCCTCTCTCTTTTTCATAACATTATCTATATTATCTAATTTAATTCTATTTTAACTTTCTATAGTTAACTGTTTTTGACGTGACAACGTCTTATAAATTGGTTTGCCGGGTGACACTTCAAGAAACTGCGTTACGTTCCCACGTTATGCGCTCACAATGAGAGCGAGTGAGAGCGTTCGTTTCGGTTCACGGTCGTCTGGAAAGAGCACGAATAGGAGCAGTGGCGAGCAACCAACAGTGACCCGAAGCATTCACCTGGAGAGAGAGTGAAACGGAGCTGTCAACCTGCGCAGGCGCCGCAAGCAATCTCCTGCGACTGCCACTACTTGCGCCACGAATATGAAATTCAGTGCGAGATTCTTTGTATAAATAGATGTTTTAAATATAATTCTTTGTATAAATAAATGTTTTAAATTGTTATTATTACTTCATTCTTCTTCCTACTATACGAATGAATATTAACATTAATATTATTTTACCACTCTAAGTCATTGTCACGTAAAACTTTCGCCTGTATATTATTTGTAATACTTATACTGTATTTTGTTTATTTGTTTTTGTATTATACCGTTGTTTAGTGCAATGGGTCTATCGAGACCTAGCACATCATAATAAAATCAATCAATCAACCAATTTTATGAAATCTGAGATTGAACCCAGCACGTCATAATAAAATCAATCAATCAATCTTAAGTTATCATTGATCTAATCAGATCTATTAGGACTACTTATGTTTTTTATTAGCGATGCCATACTTACAATTGAGGTAATTGGGATTAGCCAAGCACTGAACAAATTCAAGTTCTACTTGAAACCTCAGACGTAATTGATCTTCGGTTTCTGGTGGAGGTCCTGGAAAAAAGCAATATGAGTAGTTTTAATTGACTGAGCGAAGTGAGGTCTGAGATTCAAGTCGACGGTTTGGCATTTATCTTAATGTTTATATGTTGCGCATTTACGGCAAAACGCGGTAATAGATTTTCATGAAATTTGACTGGTATGTTCCTTTTTAGATTGCGCGTCGACGTATAAACAAGGTTTAATTGGTAATTAGAGGTTTAATTTGAAGGTTTAATTTTTGGTAATTTTGCATTTCAAGGATAATATAAAAGGGAAAAGGAGCCTCTTTCATATATGCCAATATTAGAGTAAAAATCTGGTACGGCGCACTCACACAACTTTCTTTGCCGTTATGAAAATTTATCACCTGATGCTAGTGTTCCCGCGCATCTCAAGTCTACTATTCAAAGATTTGAGCCAGCTGGTGACAGGGCAATAACGCTGGAGACACACATGAGGTCTGCTATCTCTTCATAGTAAATGATTTAATAGAATCAACAGTTGCCAACAGTTTGCAATTGTAATAATAACATTTTCTCAGATTTCAAGGTTATTTTAAATTTTAGGTGAGAATGTTACTCAACATTAATTGTAGAGATTTTCATGCTCAATCTTTTCCACTTGGAATTTTTCGTTGAAATTGTACCTGAAGCCTGATAATTGGGAATCTAAAATCAAACTTTGCATAGATGGGGCGGAGCTCCTGGAATTTTTACAGATATGAGACTTGTGGCAGTAGATAGAGCTTATCAATGACTTATTTTAGATATAAATTTGATCAAAATCGTTGGAGCCATTTTCGACAGAATCGCGAAAAACCTTGTTTTTGACAACATTTTCACCATTTTATCCGCCATCTTGAATTGCATTAGATCGAAATTGTTCGTGTCGGATCCTTAGAATGTAAGGACCTTAAGTTCCAAATTTCAAGTCATTCCTTCAATTGGGAGATGGGGACCTTGAAACGTATCTAAATTTAGAACTTGGGGTACCTTAATTTTTTTCGGAAAGCAATACTTTCCTTACCTATGGTAATAGGGCAAGGAAAGTGAAAATCAGACTATAAAACTAGTAGTTCTGTGAACAGTAGACCTCACGCAGTATTCTCATCCACAAGTACCGGATTGAAACTATAGACCTTATGGAAATACAGCAACAGACTGGTAAGGAAAGTATTGCTTTCCGAAAAAAATCTGGTGTGGTACACTCACACAACTTTCCTTGCTCATTGAACTATAAGCCTCATTATCAAACGAGAATAATTTAGGGGAATAACATAATGACGATTGACGGCAACATATTTGCAACTACGATCAGACTACTGTATATGTGTACCTATGTACAATTATTGTTTGCAGAGTACTTTTTCCTTTATGTAAATTGTGAAATTCGATGATTTTATTTGAAATTCGTCAAAACAGCTGTTCTACAGATGAAATATCTTGACTATGACTGTGTTCTTTTTATAAACTGCTCTACCTACCTACCTCATGCACGAGAAGGAGGTTACAAAGTCCATTTCTCAAGGATTGGGTGGACCCCCCATTCGTACCCCAGGAAAAAGACTCATGTCAGTTGATAGAGCTGATAAATAACAATACAGGGTATGGATTTGAAAAAAATCGTTAGAGCAGTTTTTGAGAAAACCATGAAAGACATGGCTTTTTAGTCATTATCCGCCATTTTTCTCAAGAATATTACGGAGCTCCTGAAATTTTCCCAGAAATGAGACTCATGCCAGTTGATAGGGCTTATAAATAGCTATCCATGGTATAAATTTGAAGAAAATCGTTGGAGCCGTTTTTGAGAAAACCGTGAAAACATGGTTTTTTAGTCATTATCCGCCATTTTTCTCAAGAATATTACGGAGCTCCTGAAATTTTCCCTGGAATGAGACTTATGCCAGTTGATAGGGCTTATAAATAGCTATCCATGGTATAAATTTGAAGAAAATCGTTACAGCCATTTTTCGAGAAAAACGTGAAGAACATGGTTTTTTAGTAATTATCCGCCATCTTGAATTGAATTTTATTGAATTTCTTATTGTCGGGTCCTCATGGTATAAGGACCTTAAGTTTAAAATTTCAAGTCAATCGGTTAATTAGGAATGGAGTTATCGTGTTCACAGACATACACACAAACACACACACACACACACACACACACACACACACACACACACACACACACACAGACCAATACCCAAAAATCATGTTTTTGGACTCAGGGGGCCTTGAAACGTATAGAAAACTTGAAATTGGGGTACCTTAATTTTTTTTGGAAAGCAATACTTTCCTTACCTATGGTAGTAGGGCAAGGAAAGTAAAAATTAAGGTACCCCAATTTCTAAATTTCTATACGTTTCAAGGTCCCCTGAGTCCAAAAAAACTGGTTTTTGGGTATTGGTCTATATATATATATATATATATATATATATATATATATATATGTGTGTGTGTGTGTGTGTGTGTTGTGTGTGTGTGTGTGGTGTGTGTGTGTGTGTGTGTGCGTGTGTATGAGTGTATGTGCGTCTGTGTACACGATATCTCATCTCCCAATTAACGGAATGACTTGGAATTTGGAACTTAAGGTCCTTTCACTATAAGGAAACGACACGAACAATTTCGATCAAATGCAATTCAAGATGGCGGCTAAAATGGCGAAAATGTTGTCAAAAACAGGGTTTTTCGTGATTTTCTCAGAAACGGCTCCAACGATTTTGATCAAATTCATACCTAAAATAGTCATCGATAAGCTCTATCAACTGCCACAAGTCCCATATCTGTAAATATTTCAGGAGCTCCGCCCCATCAATGCAGATAGATTCCCAATTATCAGGCTTCAGATACAATTGAAACAAAAAAAATCAAGTGGAGTAGATTGAGCATTAAAATCTCTACAATTAATGTTCAGTAACATTTTCACCTAAAATTGAAAATAAGCTTTAAATTCGAGAAAATATGATTAATCAATTGCAAATCATTGTTGATTCTATTAAATCATTCACTATGAAGAGATAGCAGACCTCATGTGTGTCTCCAGCGTTATTGCCCTGTCACCAGCTGGCTCAAATCGTTGAATAGTAGACTTGAGATGCGCGGGAACACTAGCGTCAGGTGATCAATTTTTATAACAGCAAGGAAAGTTGTGTGAGTGCGCCACACCAGATTTTTTACTCTAATATTGGCGTATGAAGGAGGCTCCTTTTCCCTTTTATATTATCCTTGAAATGCAAAATTTCCAAAAACCTTGTATATACGTCGACGTGCAATTAAAAAAGGAACATACCTGTCAAATTTCATGAAAATCTATTACCGCGTTTCGCCGTAAATGCGCAACATATAAACATTTAAACATTAAGAGAAATGCCAAACCGTCGACTTGAATCTTAGGCCGGTTGCAGAGCTCGACCGACCGTCAGTGCGTATGCACCATCCTGACCCTACATCAGTTTTTCTGACTCACAAAATGGACGCCTTTGCAGATTGTTCAATTGCAGCTTATTATCTTCGTAAACGAAAGATTAAAAGAAGTAGATACCAAGTACATCCGATGGTCGCCCAAAGAGCATTTCAAAGGAAAATTTAGTACCATTATATACATCATTGCTTGGGGTGAAGATACATTTTACAACTACCTCAGAATGTCCATCAGAAATTTTGATGAGTTATTTCGAGCTTGTATCAACATTGGGAATACTTGCAGTCACTTTAAGCTATGGATCAAATAAATGTAGATAATATTAATAATATATGATTTTTTCAATAAAAAATTCAGAAATTATTGAAGAAATTTATAGAAAAACTCTGAATTCAAATATGACACTATTAATTGAAATCATTCATTATTCTATTCAATTCAATATCAGCTGATTTTCGGGCAGAGGTGTCAGCACATTGGTTATGTTGCGATCGGGCTACTGATCAGTACAGCTCTGAAAGCTTCTATTTGTTTCAATAGCGCGTCAGTCGACCGATGGAACGGATGCGCACGAGCTCGACCGATGGTCTTTGTACGCTGTATAAAACGCATGGTCCTGACCGTGCGCATACGTGCCGTCAGTCCTGCTCTGAACGGATACATGGATTATCTATGGAAAGTTCAAGCGCGACTGACGTACGCACTGACAGTCGGTCGAGCTCTGTAACCGGTGTACCGAAATATTCTTAGTACGAGGCCTTAGACCTCACTTCGCTCGGTCAATTATTCATCATAAATCAGCTGTCGAGTTGATTATAAATTGCATGCAATTCAATATCTCAATGTAACTTGGTAAAAAATCAGCTGCTGTGTAGACTATAAATTGCATGCCTCATTTTTATGAACTATTGATTTCGTGCAATAACGCATGCAATTAATAACTAAAATAACATAGTATTGTCTCTCAAACTTTCTCTGCTTTAAACTTGGGCTGTCCTGTTGCCAGTATGTCTTGAAGGAGATTAGCTTTTGATGTTAGAATTTTTGATACACCAACCCCAACAGCCATTAGCCGTTTTCACACCGATATCTCGCCGACACTACATACAGGATTTACTCTGGACAGTATAATAGGAGGCTGCGGTTTATAACTGCGCTAGGTCTACTGTTTACAGAACTACTAGTAGGAGTGGTAGCTATATGAGTAGCTACAATAGAAGTAGTTTCAATACAGACTTTGAAAACAAAAAGTATAAAAGGAAAAAATCTGGTGTGGCGCACTCACACAACTTTCCTTGCCGTTATGAAAATTTTCATTCCAATTTAAAATCAATCAGCTGACGAGATCAATTCTGCTATCTCTTCCAGTGAATTATTAAATAGAATCAACCAAGGTACCTAGAATACATTTTAGGTACATTGGAATCAATGTACCCCAATGCACCTAATCAGTTGCCTCTCATTAAGTTTGCAATTGAATAATGACATTTTCTCGAATTTCGAGCTTATTTTCAATATTAGGTAAAAATGTTACTGGACATTAATTGTAGAGATTTCCATGCTCAATCTTTTCCACTTGGAATGTTTCGTTTAAATTGTATCTGAAGCCTTGGAAATCCAAAGTCTATCCGTTAATTGGCAAATGAGATATTGTGTACACAGACACACATACACTCAGACCAATATCAAAAACTACTTTTTTGGACTCAGGGGACCTTGAAACGTATATGAATTTAGAAATTGAGGTAGCTTTTTTTGGAAAGCAATTCCTCACCTATGGTAATAGGGCAAGGAAAGTAAAAAATATTTATATCATATTCCCCAGGCAACGCTAAAAATTGAGACCATCCAACAGCTTAATAAGTTTTAACGATTGATAATTTCTCTGATGGTCAATGAATTGCAAACAGAGGAGTTTATTCCCAAAAAATAAAGGCTACCTAATTATTATAATAGGCCTATACATTCAAAAGGAGTTGCTTATAATAAACTTAGTCCTAATTAGAATACCCCATTAGAATGATATATGTTGGGGTAATCATAATATTCTTTTCTAAAACATGTACAAATAATTTAAAAAATATGAACAGTAATTTTAGTATGAATAGTGATGTAGTTATATAAGTGAAGTGATAGAGATAGTAGTTGAGTGGTAGATATATATACTTGTTAGTATATATAGAAAGATGACAGTAGTTTATCCTATATCATATATTTACAATGAGCTCCAGTATCTGCATATAACCAGTTTATTTTAAATAGATTTATATTTATTTCGTCCTTTGCGATCTGATGGATTTTATTGTAAATTCTAGAACCTAAATATTCTACTGATCTCTGACCAAAAGATGTGTTTTCATGAGATGAATTCAGATTTCAAATTCTGGTGTTGTAGCTATGGGAAATTAAATCAGTAGAATTTTTATTCTTCTTAATATCAATTACTAAAACTGATAAACTTACAGATCACTGTCTGACGCTGAGAACTTTGCTTTCGATGAACAATTTACTAGTTAGAAAACAGTTGTTTTTGTTCGTCATAACTTCAAGAATACGTTTCTGAGCTTTGAAAATTAAATCTATGAAGTTGTAATTTGCTGCACTCCAAACCAACAGTCCATACCGGTATCTTAAAAGTGTACTATTTTTATTGTATCTTCTATCGTATCAAGTATAAATATGACGAAGCTGGTAGATTTTAACCTATGAATGAGCTTTCTTATTTTTATTTGTGTAGGCCTACGCTATATATGCTCATCCCATTCCAATAGATCATCTACAATATTATACCTAGACTAGATTTCAACATTATTCTCCCATTTACAATAATTGAGCTTCAATGATTACTGGTACGTAATACGGTACTGGAAATAAGCTAGTCAAAAGACCATTTTTTTACAAAAAGTTCTAATTATTTATGATTTTAACAAATAGATATTAAGTCGTATGCCGCATCTCCATATTAGCCTAGTCGATGGTCCAGTAAGCTGACCCAGCCAGCAATTTGACCAGTGCACAAACCACCCATCCAAACAGTAAATACTGGAGCTGGTCGACATTGGTCTTTATTGAACCAACATGTAGATGCGGCATTCTGAGGTATGCCAATAAATTAATATAAACTCGGATAAAAACTTTAATGAATGGAGACTTTTTATCAAGTACAACTTTGTACGCAAATGTTATAAGTTTTATGCTTTTTATGTGTATGACTATTGTCAATGATTACTGTTTTTTATCCTGTGACAAATAAAAAAATGAATTTAATTGAGTTAAGTTAATGCGTCGCTCTTGCGGCGGCCATAAAACAGTTGCTAAAATTTCAGATGCCCTGAGATTGATCAGATAAGACCTGAAAACTCTTGGCACAAAACCTGAGCCAGCCAGGTCTTATAATATTATAATCATTTTAATATAGATATATTTTTATAGATCATTTTTATATAGGATATTTAAAATTTCAGCTTTTTTGGGCAAAACTTACAACACTATAAAAACACTTGCATAACAACTATAAATAAGTTTACTAGAAATATATATGGAACGAAATATTAGATTACCTCGAAGGGCCATTTTCCTTCTAAACAAAAATAATATAGATGTTTAGGGATTAAATGTTTTACGACACAGTTAAATAAGTTAGCAAAACATCAATTTCTATTAGAAATTAAATTGAGGTTAAATTGAGCATCTACAAAACACTGCCTTTTTGATCTAGACTTGGCATAAGTTACTTCTTCTTCATGCTTATTTTGAGTGAAAATCAATTTTACTATAACCTAGTCCACAATATGATATAATAGTGATATGTGATATAATATGAATAGTTACATCAATCACAATTATATCTAAAACTTTCAAATTCAATTCAAAGCAGGGAAATATATAGAAGGCATTAGAATCAATTCCGATTAGATCGACCTAACCTAAAAACTCTTGACGGTCAGTTAGGGACGTTCCGATACCGCCATTCATTCGATACTTGGTATCGAGTCGGTATCGAAAGGAGAGTATCGATATTAGTAAAGTATCGAAAGAAAAGTATCGATACCACGAGTATCGAAAGAAAAGTATCGATACCGATACCACAAGCATCGAGTGAGCATTAAGTATCGGAATTACCAACTAAAATACTTATCTACTAACTGCAAAACTGCAATCTATCAAGTATAGTCTCAATAGTCTGTCGAAACAAAGAAGACCCTCTGGCAAGATGGAAAAATGACTCCAGCTTGGTCAATAAGGGCACGATAAGGGTATCAATACGTTTCTTTCGATACTTTACTAATAACGATACCCTCCTTTCGATACCAAGTATTGAAAGAATGGTGGTATCGGAACTGGAACGTCCCTAAAGATGTGTAAATGACTCAAGCTCGGTCAATATTGGTTCAAAAATTATCAATTTGATTTCAAATTGTAGGAATATTTGTTCAAGAATTATAAATGTGGTCTTAATAGTAGATCAAATTGATAATTTTTGAACCAATATTGACTGAGCTTGAGTCAGTTATGTACTGTTTGTTATTAGTGATGTCATAATGTCTGGTAACTGCTACACTGGGCTATAATTCAGTACTATAATTTTCATCTATATTAATCCTTATAATCTTCTAAGATTGATATAACAATTTATTTATGATTATGTAATTAATTGAAGTGAACTACTTTTTTACCCATTTCGCCATTCGATACCGTTTCGATATTCCAACTTGCGTATCGATACCAGTAAAGTATCGAATCATTCGATACCGATACCGATACCACCGGTATCGAAAGCAAAGTATCGATACCAGTAAGTATCGGAACGTCCCTACGGTCAGTACAGTACTCAGTACTACGGAGTGAACTGAACTACGGACTTACGGTACATTACATCAGACGTTCACTTCATTGTACCAAACATTTATTGTCTAATTTTTTTTAGTTTTAGACAAGTTAATAATAGTTTTCAAATATTTAGAGTGTAATAGGTCAAGTTATTCATTCAACATGAGTGTTATAGAACTAAAAAGGAAGGAGGAATTTGACAACTTCAAGACGTAATGTTTGTTTTGAATTTATTTTAGTGTAGCCTATTCTTATCTTAATTACCTTATTAATTTTTGCAGCCTATAAAAATTCAAGTTAAATTATTATGCCAGCTATTAGGCTATTTGATTCCTCTGAATTTTTTTTTATTAAAGATTTACCTACAGTAACTGTTGTAAAATTTTAATCCGTAGGCCTACATCAGTAGACGCTACTATGGATAGAGCGAAGATAGAGCGAAGAGCTTGATGTTTGGTAAAATCTAGCCTAAGTGTTTAGGCAACGGTAGTTAGAAGAAGAAAAAATTCTTCAATATACCGTGGTTTAGACTATTTAGGCTACTTGTATAATATTGTAGCCTAAACTTAATTGAATAATCAAGGAAAACCTTCAAATCAAATTATAAAACCAAATCAATCATCATAAGAATTGAAAGATATAGCATTTAAAATTCTGTAGGTAGGCTGAGTTAGCACAACATCTAACTTCAACGCCAACGCCTTATTTCAATCATTTAAAGACTTCTGCTTCAAGAAGGTGTTTACAGGGTAGTTATTTAATATAAATATAGTAATAATTTATTGTTAAACTTCATTATATTTCTTTATATTACCACCTAATTAAAGTATTGTGGTGCGTCCTGCATAATTTATTTGTCATCTTGCCATTGTTCAATTTTGTTTTAATTCACATGTACCACAATAGCCTATTTGTACAAATGGAAAGATACATCCGGAAAGTTTCTGATAATCTTGACAACAATTTTCTTAAAGCTAATTAATTTTATAGCCAATTATTTTCAACTTATAAGCCTATTTGATATCCAATAACTTACTGTAGTTTTCAATTTCTTCTAATATTGTTCATAAACAGGCCTTCAAGTAAATTTTGTGTTTCAGAGATCAATTGGTAGTTGTTCACTTTTTTGCTGACTGGGCGGAGCAATGTCAACATATGAATGTGGTCTTAGAGGAGTTGGCTGCACAAAAAAATTTGCAGGTACAAGATTTATTATTATTTATCAACTTGAAAATACATCTCCAAACATCTATTTCAGTATTTATACAGATACATCTCCAACTCAGTCGTCAAATAGGCCTAAGCGCAATGTTAGTTCTCGTAAGAAAATGAGCAGAAAAGTGAATGCTGAGCCCCAAAAATCTCTTAGCAACAAACAACTTAAGAGACCTCCTCCTATTATACTTTACAACATTCAAGACTAGGCCCATCAAGAAGTTTATATGATTTCAAATAATAATTTGAAAAACTCTTCCGAGAGAATGGGAGACCAATGATTAGTAGGCCTATAGAGTAATTTTGAAGAGGAGGCACTGGCTGCTGTTCACGTCGTTGGAAATTTTCTCCGTATTTGAAGTTCAGTTTTCTAAAATTAAATCACAATTCTGATTTCTTGCTACTATAAAATCGTGAAATAATATTACATGTTCATAAATAATTTTAAAATGTTGACAGTGAAAGTGCTAGAAAACTGCCAATCGTAAGTAAGCATGACTAACCTAATTCGACACGACTTGACAAATTTGGTGAGATCTTCTCATGCCTTCTACTTGAACTTCATAATTATTGAACGAAATTTGGATTTTCTTATTGAAATATTACATCTCTACAAATTGTTTCATCTAAATTTGGCTTAAAGGTGGGCTGCTGAGATCAAGGTATCTCATTTTAGATTTACATGAGCCAGTAGGCTATGTAGAATTGCAAGGAATAGTTGGGCTTGACATATCAGTGCATGATTCCTATTGGCATAGCCACCTCTAATCCACCTGTATTGGAGGTGGCTATGATGCTATTGGTCGTTTTTTGGACTTTTGTATTGATTTCTTAGAAAGTTCATAATATTATGACTCGAACTATGGACCAAATATACAGTTTATAATATATTTCAATACCAAACTCTTGAACTTCATACATAAGTTAGGTTATTTCAAATTAAATCAAGTTTTATTCAATGATATCACTTACATGACAAATTCCACTATACAAATGATATTACAGATCATTGAATACAATACTGTTTGTTTAAGAAAAATCTTGTCTGCAAAATTTGAATTTAATTCGAATTAATTTTATTGAATAAATAATACAAAATTTTGAATCTATTAATAAAATAAAATAATTCAATAATAATTCAAAATAATTGAACTCACTGCGAGAATAAAATTATTAAACATTGACCGATTCCAAATAGGAATTCTTACCTGCAGTTTCAGTCCTCAGTTTCAAAATTAAATTATGATTAAGTCTATGAACTGTGCTAAATTAAATAATTTACTGTGATACATACGATATTGAAACACATATTTTTATAATATACTCAACAAATCGGTGGATAACCTACAATCTACTTCTCTAATGCAAATACTGTGAACATGACAAATAAATGCTGTGATATAATTATGTGATGAACTTTATGTTCAAGATTAGTGTTTCTATAAATGTTATAACTTAGAGTTGCTACCTATTAGTGTCATGTCAACTTATATTGTAACTTGACCATAAAAAGCTTTCAAAAATGAAAATAACAAAATCAAGAGTGCAAAAAAATGAAACAATGTAGGAAGAAGAAGAACCCAACACACAGTACCCTTGCAAAATAAGTACATTTCTGGTTGAGGATGACGACAGGGCAGTTGCCTGTGAATGCAATGACAACCAATGGCACTACATCAAATGTGTTGGAATAACTGATTACGATAATATGAAGAATTTGAGAAATAATAATCAATGGTTTTGTGAGGATTCCGATTTGCAAATAAATAGAGAAGCTATGTATGTCTCCTCCTTACTTGACGCAAATAATGTTCATTATTCATTAATTCATTGATAGTTTATTATTTGGACTCAAAATAGGACTAAACTTATAAATTGGTAAACATAACCTATTTTTGGACAATTCCTATCCAAATATTGGGAAAGAAACAGTTTCGGGCTTTAAGCCTGTTGTTCCTTTCCCAATCATTCAGAGTTGAAAATTATATTGTACCTATCAATGTATAAATAAATAAATACTGGAATACATAATTCCAGAAATAATACTGGAATTATTAATCAGATGAATCAATCTTATGCTATCATCAATCTATATATGCAGGATATTACAAAATTAAGGAAGGAAATAATTATACAGAAAAAGGAAAACTATCGACTATCTGGGATGATTGCAAGAAAAATGGAGGTTATTTACAAGTTGGAAAGCATTATTTCTGAATTCTCTCAGGGCATACAACCATAGCTTATACATGCTCAAAAAGACAGATACCGGACTCCAAAATAAAATAGTAATCTTCAAGAAGAACAGCTTGAAAACTAGAATAGAATAAATAGACCTGAAAGAGCCATACGGATCAGTTGAGCAGATCTTTGAGACAATAGCAGTAAAGATACAGTTGAAGCTGATGGACCTCATCATAATAGGAACATACAGATCACCAGATCCCAGGACAGAAGCAATGTTCCTGACACGACTTGGATATGACTTGCAGTCTTAGCAAGGCGCTTCAAGAGGGTACGTGCCACCTTAGTCCTCCGACATACCCAGAACCTGACAGGAGTGAACAGCGACTATCTCATCCAGTGACACCGTACGCCAGTAACAGGGAAAGACTGTTTTGAAAAAGACTCGAATTGGCGTGTGCGTTAGGCGCCAAACCCGGACACTTTTACATTCGTACAGAAACGACAAAGTCAGACACATCGAATCTCTTCCAAAACAAGACGGTTAAGTTACACTTCTTGGACGGACTGTACTACGCAGAGGTCAGAGCTGTCTTGTTTTCAAACAATGGTAATTGTTTGATGAATCCCCATTTGTAGGCTATTCTTAACAAGACAATTGACAATTTATTTCTTAAACCTAACACTCTTTTCTATCTCTCTTCGTAGTAATATCAGGCGATGACTTATCTTGTAACTGTATAATTCGTTATATATCATTCCTATTTTGTGCAGTTGTCTCTCTTTTCTGCATTTATTTGGAGCATAAATAATAGAGCTATTAGTAAATTTCTTGACACAAAACAAAAATAACTTCACTTGATAGTTCAATTGTCAAGATTAGTGAGTACACTGAAACCTCTCGATAACTATAATTCGTAGTTTTGCCATCAAAAACAATGTAATTAGTAGCCTATTCCCATAAAGATAGATACACTAATATGCAATTGTAACTGATAACTCCAGTAATGAGTTTATTGAAAGCTCTATGGATTCACATATAATAATATAACTAGAGACACCCTGGGTTAAATAACTCGCTCATGAACAGTTGTTTTGATCTCTGAAATCTTTTACAAGTATGTCAAATTAATATTTAACAATATTTTCTAATATCCATTCATAGAGGCTATATTATGAATTACTATAAATGATGGGATCAGTATCCATAATACAATTTTTTCGTATTTTGTTCTATCAGCCTCGATATTGCAGAGCTTGATATATAATATATTGATATTGCAGAGCTTGATATATAATTGTATTAAACGCTTGGTCCCGTAAGCTACAAATTATAGAGGTTCTACTGTGTTGAATATAGTCTACTGGAGGGTAAATATACTCGAAAATTGAGTATTTTGATAATAATAAAATTTTTTAGTACTGTTTTTCATTTTGAATTTCCTATTATTTGAAAACCAGCAATAGACCTTTGAGACAATAATTGATCTATCTTTTCATATTCCCTAAAAACTACCTGACTGTTTTAAGCTAATTTTAGTATGTGCTTCCTCAACATAGAAATAGCCTACCCTTTTCTTGGAATATAGGGATGTAGAGGCATATTTATATAAGATAGAATTCCTGGATGTGTGAGCATGTTGTCAATGGAAATGAGTAGAATACAAAAACTTCGAAAAGTATATAAAGTTGAATGAAATCAACTTCAATATTGTATGGCAAGCTCTACTTAGAAATCCTATTATATTAAGCAAGCAATTTCTTTTTATTTTTTTTTTATATTTATATGGTTATTTAAATCCAACGGATCTCGAAAACGGCTCTAATGATTTTCACAAAATTTGGAACATAGTAGGTTCATGATATAAAAATTCGATTGCACTAGGTCTCATCGCTGGTAAAACTCGCTGAAGAACATTAAAAGGATAATTATTAATCCTTGGAAAAATAGCTGAGACTTTCGTCGTCTGTGGATAATGAAGTGAGTGAGCGAGTGCATCTGTGGAAAATATCTCATCCCCAAAATTCATAAACTGACGTATAGCCAGCTGTAAAATATAAACACGACCTCAAAATCAAAATTCAGGGAAGAAACAGTTTTGGGCTGTGCCTGTTAGTCCTTCCCCGATCATTTTGTTCTGTTTATCAATAAATAAATAACGAGCGAAGATCGGTGCCCCGATATTGAATTGTGAAACAAGATAATAATTGTACTGGAATGTAACTAGTAGTTCTGCGAACAGTAGACCTCACGCAGTTTTCTCATCCACAAGTATCTGTGAAAAGTTAACAAACTCAGTTCCCGTTTGAATTTGTATTCCATATGATATAATCCATCCAGTTCTGTGATAATTTTTCCATCTGATGAGAATTAATTTTTTACGATAAAAAATATAATTTCTTCAGCATTATTTTTAGTTTATTTGATTATTTTTAATCAACTATTGAATTAGTTTTTTCAAAAGTGAGATTATTGATAATGATGGACACGCATAATTATACCAATATCGGGACACCGAGCTTCGCTCGTTATTTATTGATAAACTATTGATAAACAGAACATAATATTCTTTATAATGATTGGAGAAGTACTAACAGGCACATCCCTAAACTGTTTCTTCCCCGAATTTTGAGTTATAAACTATAGTCTAGAAAGTAGGGTATGTTCCATACACTTGAATTCAGGTTCAATTTTCAGTCCAAACATTTAAAAACAAAAAAAAATTCTAATTTAGAATATTTAGAAACCAAATTGAATTACAAAATAACACTCACTAATCACTTAAAATTGTCAAATAATGAATAACTTTGAAAATTATGATATTCTCTAGTTTAGAATGATTATCATTTCATGTCAACAAATCAGATTATTTTGATCAAGTCTATTAAAATTTCTAGATAATATTTCTTGCTGATTGATTACACAGCTGGAAATAATTCTGTCTCTCTCCCACACACACATCTTCTGTTTCGACAGAGGACGAAATTATCATCTGTTTTTCCAAGGATGCATAATCGTTATATCCTTTTCATGTACTTTCAGCGAGTTTTCCCTGGGATGAGACCTAGTGAAATCAAATTTTTATATCATAAACCTACTATGTTCCAAATTCCGTGAAAATCGTTCGAGATCCGTTGAACATAAATAACCAGATATAAAAATATGAACAGATAGACAGAAATTGCTTGCTTGATACAATAGGATGACTGCAAAACAAAATATTAAAACCAAAGACCTTAAAGATGCATATCTATTTAAGGTCTTTGATTGAAACTGTAGACCTAATAGAAATTGACACGGCTTTTCCAGACATCTGTGTAATCCACTTGTCAGCTTATTGATTATGGATAATTCTATAGACTGATTAATCCTATCTTCAGTGTATATGATATATATACAGTGATATCAGAGTATGGAGGAATTCCTTTTCTTTTCATATTATCCTTAAAATGTAAAATTTCAAAGAACCTTGTGAATACATCGACGCGCAGTTGAAAAGGAATATTCCTGCCAAATGGCGTCAAATTCTATCAACGCGTTTGGCCGTAATTGCTTTACATACAGACATACAAAAGAAACTCCTCACTATGTTCGGTCAATAAACTGTGATATTTTTATAATTATTTAAAAGCAATTAAACCGTCCATTACAATCATTAAGAGAAAAACCAATAAGATGCTTATATTATCTTCTCAAATCTTCGTACATTAGCAATACGCTACCGTTAATTCATGAGTAAATACTGATGTGGTCGATTTCAATGAACATTAAATGAAATGGTTGTTTTCTTCTAAATCTCTATACTTGAGCATTCTGTTAATTTCGAACAGAGCTCACTTTCACGGGGTTTTTTCAGATGATGCAGCAATCACTGAGGAATCTCCAACACAGTTCTCAATAATCCAGGAGAGAGTCATCTAAAATTAGAACTATTAGTGCTATATTGCTAAATTATTATTGCCAATTATTAATGTTTTTTTAGAAAACTATTAATGCCATAAATGTCTCTTAATTAAATTATAAGTTTTGGAGTTTCAATTTTTATAATATTTTTCGCATTCTCATTTTTCAATTTTTTTCTATTCTGAATCCCCTCATTTGGGTGACTCGTTTAGTCAAATAATATTGGGGGACCAAGCTTTGCTCTGGAGAGTAAAAGCATAGAAAATTCGTAACGAAAGATTGAATTTATAGTTTATATTTATTTATTCATTTTCTCAGTCATACAATCATTTTCACAGTCATATGAGGAGGCACAACAGGCTTATGCCCAAAACTTTTCAAATTTATACTAAAGTCCAAATCACAATCTAGGTCAAGCTGCTATCACTCATCAAAATAACAATTTATTCACACTTAAGAAAACAAACACATCATCAATATTACAAATAGATATACTATGAATTTCATTTAGAATGCGTAATGTTATTTTTTCGTAACATGTGCCCTGCTTGGCCGCAGTCGGTAGAGCATAAATTTTTGAATATAAATAATATTTTTTGTAACTCCTGAAAGAAAAATAGCACCAATTTCTTATCAGCTCTTCCAGGAGTTTAAACAATTCTCTGCTTTTGCTGGCTGCAAACGTCGGCCGCTTCAACAGTTCACAGTTTTTGTGACTGATTTGGTAGACTCCACAGATATAGATGCAGGCGAGGTAGATAGATATAAGGACTCTGATTTTTGTACTGGACAATGCGGTATCGCCACCAATGCCACTTGCCACCATTCAACAAAGTGGTCAGCAATGCAAAATGATACCGAGCGGAATCAAAGGCGACACTCTATCAGAATACCTTATAAATTCTATTAATTTATATTGCTGCTGCAACTTAATACTATGATCTTTGAATTCTTCAAATCAGATGTATTGGTCCTGGATAATTTAAATAAATCTCGGGAACGTATTATTTCCAAAGATTTAACAATCAATGCTGTATATTGCCGATTGATCCAACTTATTCGGTGAAGAATACAGTTGGTTGATAATTTTAATAATATGTCAATAATAATAATAAAATAGAATATAACAAGATTGGTCATGCATGGAGATAGGATAATAAATGAAGGGTACACCATTCAATAAACACAAGAATAATATAATTACATGAAAAATTAACAAGCAATAAATAAAAAATATAGAGCAACAAATATAAAAATAATATGAGAATAAATATTTATCAAAAAATATCACAGGCTGCTCAATAATAAATGACTTTGTCTCTTAGCACGAATTATTACCATGTGCTTCTTTAATCAGCATATACTTTCAAATTATACAGCTCAGTTGTCGACTTGCTGTTGCTTGTCGAGTAAAAATTTATGAATCTTATTTCCAAATAAATATGAAAAATATAAAATATAAATCTCAGAATATATATATATATATATATATACCGGGTGTCTATAAATGAATATTGGGGTTTTAACGCTTTATAAGATTTATTACTTACAGTTATAAATGATATGTCAAATGAAAGAGCAACTCAAACAGTTTTTGTTCGTTGGCACCAGTGCGCATGTGCATGAAATGTTTCCGCGGCGATCCGCTAGAATGCGGTATAGCAAACATAGCGACTGTAACTGGTACTTCTTACCTTGATACACTAGAGCAATGGCTCATTCCTCAGTTGGAACAATATGAACTAGAGAACTTCATTTTCCAGCAAGATGGTGCGCCACCTCACTGGCATAACGAAGTACGCAATTGGTTGAACGTAACTGTACCCGACCGCTGGATTGGCCGCAAGGGGCCCAATGACAGAGCTTGCTAAGCGTGGCCTCCACGGTCACCCGACCTAACGCCATGCGATTTTTACCTTTGGGGTTTCATCAAGGATCGTGTGTATGTGTCTCCGTTATCAGCTGACCTCCTTGAATTATGAAAGAGGATTGAAGCAGCTGTTGCAACAATTACAGAAGACACACTACTTAACGTTTGGGAAGAACTCGGCTATAGACTTGATGTGTGCCGTGTGTCAAATGGTGCTCACATAGAACACTTGTAAGCTTGTATATAAAACTGTTTGAGTTGCTCTTTCATTTGACATATCATTAATAACTGTAAGTATAATGTAATAAATCTTATAAAGCGTTAAAACCCCGATATTCATTTATAGACACCCGGTATATCTCAGGGCTTGGATTTGGCCTCTGGTGGAAATTGTATAAATCGATATTTATCTTATAAACATGAGCCTTTCAAACATCTAATAAATTACTGATAAATATATATGAGTGAGCATATCATTACAATAAATCAAATATTAATAAATATTCCCTCTGTGCATATTTAACAGTTAATCTCATAAATGTTTCTTGAAAAATATTCCCTTTACGTTTTAATACTTGCACAAGTTTTGATATTACTTTTAATATTCAAATAACCTTTCGACAAGCTAGCTTTATTTAATCGTGATAATTTCGAAGCACTGAGGGCCCTCCTAAATAATTTTTCAATTGAACTCACATGTCAAAATTCACAATTTTGATGGCAGTCCAGATTCGTTTTGATGTCCTCGGCCTTTCTGGTGGGCTGCTGTTGTTTTCTTCAAGGGGCTTATTTAAATTTAATGACTCCTGTTATATTACAACTTCACTGAGTCTTATGCAATTAATTTATAATTAGTAATTTGGATCTCTAAACATACAATTATTTAAAAAGGGATCTAGTCTTGTGCTCTATAAATTGGTGGCTGTCCCTGGTGACCTCTAGCGAGCAAGTGCTTGGACCTACCCTTATTCTTTTTCACAACCACACTTCCGTATTTTTAATTTGTATAAAATAATTGGTGGCCTCACTAGCCTCACTACTATGCAATGATGTAATTCAAAGTTGTCAAAAATAGTCCATACCAAACTGCTATGTTACAACCTAAAGAGCAAATATTTTTATCTTAGATATTTATTTTATATTTGTTACACAAATCTGGGTACTGTGTAGTTTACAATTTCTTACTGTTTATATAATAAATATGTGTATTTTTTGAATTAATTTGCCTTTACTGCTGGTCAAATACTGCACTATGATTGGCGTATCCTAAAACTACAAATGTATTCATGCACTGAATAAAGTTACATCCCATTTCCTTAATCTTTTTATTTTTTTATACATTTTGTTCATGCTTGTATGACTTAATAAATATTCTTGTATTTTCTAAAATGCTTTTTCTTTTACATTGACATGCCATGCTTGTTTACTAACCCTCTGATCATAGTTTAAGTGAATGCTATTTATACGCAACTAAATTTGCCACAAGGTGTCTGGCTAGTTCTCAAATTATATGGCTCGACCGATTATTTAGGTCGCCGACTAGTAATTACCAAAGAACCTAACTTGAAATATTATATATTTTATATTATTAAATAAATAGCAATAATACTTTCATTTTTATTTGGCTGTTCAAAACTGTAGCCTGGAGAGCCGTTATTATCTAATCTAGAGTTTGTTGACATTGTATCTAGTGATAACGATACAGCTGCTTGCTCGAGACCTATCAATTCCTTTCATTCCATGATTTTGAGAACTATTCAAAATTATATTCTTACAAATGATATACTATGTTTGCTACAATATTTGTTAATATACTATGTACTATTCTACACTAACAGAATCGAGTTACTATTTTGGACTTTCCGAAGTAAACATGTTTTCTAAAAAAAAGAGAAATAAACGAAAATAAGTTTTTCTTCTTGAATTCTTCTTTTCGTGAGATCTGCTGAATGATCCCACACATGCACTTGTTCACTCATTTCGATCACGGTATCGACAGACGACAAAATTTCCAGCTGTTTCTCCAAGGATGTATTTATCCTTTTAATGTCCTTCAGCGAGCTATCCCAGGGTTGAGACCTAGTGCAATCGAATTTTCATATCATAAACCTACTTTGTTCCAAATCTCGTGAGAATCATTAGAGCCGTGTTCAAGATCCGATCACATGCAGATAATATATATATATAAACATAAAAACATCTAAAAAGAAATTGCTCGTTTAATAATATAGGATAGTACAATTATATAGTATGTATATAGTATTATTCAGTTATATAAATATATCACAGAAATCTCTCTCTGCAGCGACTGTATAAACGCTTAACATAGGTTGTTAGGGAAGGATAATAATAAGAATATGTGATGAATTATCTATCCTGTTCTAGGCGAGCAATATTTCTGTATCATGGATATCCAAAAACTTCAACACTAGAATGTGAATATTCTTTGAAACGGTTTGATATAAATTGATGGGCGATTTCCACCATTCATTATCTCTTGAAATTCTATTTTTGAATCTTGTATTAAAACCTTCCCATAAGAAATGTTTGATTCAATGTGGCAGAACCAAGATGGCAGACCAAAATTTTGAAGCTACCAACAGAATTTTTTTTTTTAATTTTCATAAGATTCCCAGTGGAGCCCACTGTCAAATTATCTTTGGAAAAGGAAAATTAAGCTCTTTTCCTATCAATATTAAGCTGTAGGCCTATGTGAATCCATAGAACTTCATAGGTTTCTCCATATGGGTAAATGATTCAGAATCAAAATTCAAATTCGTTAAATCAATAATACCAACAACATAGCAACTACTATCACAATTTTTATCATTAATATTACGTGAATGCTACTGAAGGATATAATAGTCAGGCAGACACACAGGAGCAAGTTATTTTATCTCATGTACTTTCAATGTTACTTTTATATCCTGAGAAAGGACGAAGAAGTGAGTAAAATATTTTGTTCAACGAACTTGACCTGTAAAAAGGTTCGAAGAGTGCATGTTCAAAATTTGAAGCTGATCGATCAACTCTTTATAAAGTTGTTGTAGTACATTCAAACAAACAAACCCACAGACTGACAACAACTTTGAACTTGAGTGAAACGTAAGAACTTGCTAACGCTCGTTCAATAAATATATTGCGAGAACAACGGGCGGTATTATCAAGTTGGGAGCACATAAATTGAAAGAGTCAAATTATTTCAGTGTAAGGGATTGTATATTTTACTTGAGTGTGTTTCTGAGGGATATAGTGAGAAAGTGAAGAAGAGAGGATTTAATTGAATTGCTGCTTCAGTTTTTTTGCACAACCGGCCCTCTCTCACATTCAACCATCAACCCTCCAGTACGATGCTACATCAACTATATTATACAATCCTACCCAGTGGAATGGGGGAATTAACAATATTACAAGCAAGAGTTGAGAGTAATGAATATAATTGACACAAAAAAATTTAGGAATGTAAACATGGAAAAATCAAATTCAAGATAGGTAGAAGATATATGTCTGAAGCATTGTATGAAATAATAACAAAACTCTGAGGAAAAAGAAAGGAGAGAAGTATGAATAATATTACTAATCAAAATGAATATAGAATGCAATTTGAATGTAATTTCACACTGTGTGAAATTAATAAAAATTATTGATTTATAGAATAATATCCTTCAATAATAATACTGTAAACTATAAACTGTACCTTATACACTGATTCACATCAAAATACAGTATTGCTTATTAAATGACATTATTATATAAACGATGATTTTCCTTGTATGAAAAATTTAATAATGAGAATAAAGATTGAATGCCATTTGAATTGTCGATTCTGTGAAAAGGATATAAAATAGTATAGCTCCAATTAGCACACAACCGGTAAGAGAGAGAGAATGCGAGAATGTGTGTGTGAGAAAGTGGCGCAGGAGTGATAGAGAGATGGTTAGATAGAGGAAGGGAGGGAGAGAGAGCGAGTGAGAGTGAGAGAGAAAGCAATAGAACTAAATAAGGTTGAGATAAGATACAATGTCACACAGGAGTATTGTCTCATGAATGGTCACACACACTAATTCTCCAGTCACACTGAGTTATGAATAGAATATTTCCAAGAAAGTACAGTCTGTGCCAAAATTCAAACCAGTTTACTTCCCAGTCACACTGAGTTATGAATAGAATATTTCCAAGAAAGTACAGTCTGTTCCAAAATTCAAACCAGTTTACTTCCCAGCAAATCTTCATACTGACATAAACGACAAGAGCTGATAGCAACAACCAGAGACTGTTTTCCAGGTAGAGAAATTAGTCATGTACTCGCCCCGCCAAAACAAGACACTTCTTTTCAGCACAAGAACGACAAAAGAAGCCACCGCCAAAACAAGACTGATTTTCAGTGCTAGGATGGATGTGAATACTTTGACGATGATGAATACTGACATCGTCCTGCTTCAAGATAGTTGTTTTAGGAGATACCAATTTAAACATACTGAAGCCTGAGGAGCAAAGCTACAAGGATCTCGAGAATGTGCTGACTCAGCACGGATGCCTCATTTTTAATCTGCCAGCAACAAGAGTAATTCAGAACACAGATTCAAGTACAGATGGATTCTTTCATAACCTACCTACAAATCAATTAATAGCCTAGACTCACCCAAACCAAATCTCTGATCACCATACATACATTTCATTCCTTGATTAAGCACATGAACTCTTGAATATTATTAGTCTACCTAATCGTCTATGAGTATTTTTTGGTGTGAACTGATCTATTCAAGTTAAGAAAACAGTTTAGTGTTAATATAAAATATTTAGCTCATAGAAGGAACTAGTCCAGGTATCAAGTGATTCACGAGAATCTCTCACTCGTTTCTTGTTTTAGTTTGGTGTTAGCAAGCTTTAACAATAGTTTTAACAGTAGTATTAACAATAGTTCTCCTGTTTTTCTAGGATGTGAAATTTGTGAAATGCCAGGCTGAAGAGATTCCAGAAGTGTGCGTCAAGTATTCGGTGTCAGCAGTGCCAACTTTTGTCCTACTGCGATCTGGTAAACTTGTTGATAGGATAGATGGCGCTAATCCAACCGAATTATCAAAGAAAGTCAACATTCATGTAAGTACACGTGAGAAAAAAATAATTATAATTTAGCGAGTTGAAGTATTTATCGATGTTGCCCAGTGGTCCGTGCTTTTCAGCTTCAATCTCCACCAGTCACTTGCTTGCCAACAGGAATTTCTTTCTATTATCCCTCACCTCATTACACAACTGCGATTTAGAAATGTATGTGAGCATCAGCGGCAGAAAAAATATGTTATTCTTGTAGATCATTACCGTAAAACAACTTGACACCTTTGCTCGTAAGTGTGGATTCGTGTGAAAATATTTTATATTAGTTATATATTTTTTTTATTAAAGTTGATCATTTATTCAGTATTATTGTAATTCCTAAAGACTGGGAAGTATCTGTAATGATTCCCATCTACAAAAAAGGGGGCAATAGAGAATGTAGTAACCACAGGGGAATATCGCTTCTGAGCATACCCGGCAAGCTCTACTCAAGAATTCTGCATGAGAGGCTGAAATATTTTATTGAATCAGACCTTGAGGAGGAGCCATTTAGCTTCAGATATGGTAGAAGTACTCAAGATGCAATTTTTATCCTTCAACAAGTCCTATGTCAAAAACGTGTACTTGTGTTCTATAGGCCTCATCAAAGCATTTGACAGAGTACCCTGGAATACTTTATGGAAGGAATTACGAGATAGGAGAGTGAACGAAAACGTGTTGAAGGCCATCCAGAGCTACTACAGAAGCTGTAGAAACTATGTGAGCGTCGGGAACAGCTGATCTGAGCAATTTTAAACAAGAGCATGAGTAAGGCAAGGAGATATTCTATCACCGTATCTTTTTGTTATATTGGTGGATTGAGTGATGAAGGTCTGCAAAGATAGAGAAAATAGACAGTGGGTCACTGGCGACTACAGAGAGTGCAAGTCTCAAAGCTGGCTTATGCAGATGATCTTGTCCTTTTGGCTGCCAAGGAAGAGGATTTTCAGCATAACAAACATCTGGAATGAGGAACTGGAAAAGAAAAAGATGGAGATAAGCATAGACAAAACTAAGGTGATGGCTGCTTCTGCTTCTGGTGGTAGACTCTACTAAGCGCTATCAAGAGGGTCCCTTAATATGAAAGATGTCAGCCAGAAAGCGAAAACGGCAGTCTTCTGGCCCACAAATGTTCCTACTTTGTTATACCCTTCCGAGACGTGGACTTTGATTGATTGATTGATTGAGTACTTTATTTATGTAGATTACAATATATACTGGCTCATACACTTATATACAATAGCTTACAGTACAGAAAAATTATAGATGAATTTACATAATATATACTAAGAAAATAATTATTGAACTGTATATGATATGAAAAAAGCAATTTGTAATAACTATAGATAATTATATTGTTATGCATCTACATAAATTGGCGGAGCTTTGGACATATCAATGTCCATTTTTCTGAAAGAATATTAAAAATATCCTATTAAAAATTTTTGACAGAGAGAAGTAAGCTGCAGGCCCAAGTAATGCGCTTCCTACGTAGAGTGATTGGAAAGACAAGAAGAGACCGACTGAGAAATGAGGCTATAAGAGCTCTGTTCAACTCTAATCCAATCACTCAGAGGATGGAGGAAGGGCAGCTTAGATGGCTGAGCCACGTAATAAGGATGTGCGAGGAGAGGCTACTAAAACTGTTATGAGAATGTAAGGCGGAGGGAAGAAGGCGAGCAGGAAGACCTAGGAAAAGATTGTGTGATGACCTCCGGAGAAATTTGGTGGCTAGGGGTGGTGATTGGAGAGTGATTGACTGTTTGGCACAGGATCGTGATCGATGAAATCTCTCGTTAACTCTAGTGTATCAGAGAAAGTAACTGAGACTGTTGCATGTATCTAAATGTATTTGTTCTATTCTATCTTCTACCCTACCTTTGCCTCTACAATATGTTTTGTCCCTTAGGCTGGTCACTAACTGTTGAACTTGTATGCTGCACTTATACACTAAATCAGCGAGAGGCTTCTAACATAAAATAAACAACCAATAATAATAAATAAACCACTGGAAAATTGCAATTTATAATGATAGAATAATAATTTTAATTCTCGTTTCCAATTTTAGTTCCTAAAATGTATCACCATCGAGCTGATAATAGATGATAATAAAAAGGATATTTTACGATATTTTAAATTTGCGCCTATAAGTTATTATTAAATCATGAACTTAAACTGTGGACACAACCTAAACTGTGGACTATTTATTTTACATTATTAATGTTAAAAGCAGGTTTTGGGCAAATGTCTCTTTTTCTAACCTGGATTGTATCTATTATCTATGAATGAATAAATAAATAAATTATCCTGCAATTTGATAACCATTTATAGACAACTATTATCATGGGTCTTTTAGAGGTACTGAATAAAGAGGTTTTGGACATTGTCTGCTTCTTGTTCCCTATCGTATTGTATAAATTCCACAAATAATGAGTTAATATACAATAATAATTATTGATTTATTTAGGTTTTCTGCCTATAAATGAAATTACAAAAAAATTATTCAAACAAATTTTGGAATAAAATTGAAAATAAACTATTTTTTGCAGGCATCTAAGACTCCCGTTGCTGAACCAACAGCCGTGCCTGCTGTGGACATCAATTCAAGACTGAAGTCTCTCATAGAATCGGCTCCAGTCATGCTATTTATGAAAGGTTCTCCCAATGAACCTCGATGTGGATTCAGTCGACAAATGATCGAGATTCTCGAGTCGAACAACACTGAGTATAAAACCTTCGATATTCTTGCCGATAATGATGTTAGGGAAGGTCTAAAGAAGTACTCCAACTGGCCCACCTATCCTCAGGTATTTGAACACCATAAAAGTTATCAAATACCCTTTATCTTATCTAAAATTGAGGGTACTTGACAACATTCATACAATACAATAAAAACTACTGAACAATTATTGAACACCTTCTGCTTCGCCTATGACCAGGATCCTGGATTGGCAGTATCACATCTGGGTAGTGTCACAAGTCCTCAAACGAGCTTCCCAGGAACTCATCGAGGCAATAGAGAGTATTCACTTGCAGACATGTCTTCATGGTCCTCGTGAATTTGCCAGCCTCCAAATCCCTGATTCTCTTTGAAACATCTTGATTGAGAGTATAGGAATTTAATTTGTTGATTTCGTATGTTGAAATTGATTAAATGAAACTAGATGAATGATGAAATATTTTCAATGTTGGAATGACAAAATTGAACTCTGGATAAAATTTTGAAATAAACTGTTACAAGTGATAAACAAACTATGCCAGTTCATCACAAGTGGCAATCAGATGATTCCCACATTACCCACCCCCCGGGCAGACGATTTGGCCATCCGAAATTTTGAAGCTCACTTTTTTTCTGGAACAGGGTGGGAAGGCTGAGGTGAGTCGTCTTGAAGGATGTATGCTGGCTTCCATTTGCGGCACTTAATTCGTAATTCAAAGGAGAACATCGTTGTAATTGACGTGGAGGAAAACGACTCAGGTTGTGGAGGCTGTCAAAGACTTTTCGTCTAAAAGCTTGTGAATAAACGGTCAAGGTTTCTCTGTAGATACATCACAGAGCACAGTAAGTGGTGATCCAGGAATGGATAACGTTCCAATGAAAGAGAAGAATTCTCTGGTGTTATCTTCTGCAGTTGGGTACCTTCGACATATTGTATATCCATCGAAAACTCAGAGATGAATGATAATTGGTTGAGTTATTTGGTGGTAGTTAGATGAATGATAATTGGTTGAGTTATTTGGTGGTAAATAAACCAAGTGTTTAATCCTTGAATGTATACTCATCTTTCCCATTCCTAAAGTACTGTCATTCATCCATGCTTCATCAAGAAATATTACTCTTTCCCAATCCAGATGTTTGGCGGAATTCAAAAAGTGGTCTCTCTCTATTATATTCACTTGATTCATGCTTCAGAATAGTTATTTGTGCAACTAGTGCGCAAAGTGCCACTTTGCTGCATCGAAAGAAACGTTTACGCACGAGCCGTAGGCGAGTGCGGAATGATGGTTTCTTGAGTGCAGCAAAGAAGAAACCATCATTCCGCACTCGCCTACGGCTCGTGCGTAAACGTTTCTTTCGATGCAGCAAAGTGGCACTTTGCGCACGTATTGCACATCTTTCCTACAGTTACCATAGAATGTGAAAAGTCAGATGGTGAACATGTCCTATACCAAATAAAATGTTTGTTTGTGTAGATCTTTAGTATTTTTAATGCTGATAATAAATATTGCAACCATTCCACAACAGAATTGTTCCACATTCAGTCTAAATGACAATAGAATGAATATTATAAAGTTATATGAGATTCAATTATAATAATACTTCATCTACAAGAAGTCATCAGCAAGTGTAGAAATAGCCATATCACATGTCTGGATATGTTTTTGAGCCATCAATGAGCCTCACAAACGTTATACTTCACCCGTGACTAACAGTTTAATATTCTCCTATCCAAAAACACAAAAGTTTTGCAGCAAAACTTTGCTTATACTTATACGGTGCCCATTAATTTGTTTTATTGATTAATTTGTCTATGCGATCAAAGCTGTAAGCTTATGTTTTAATTTTTCTATTAAAAAAGGCTATATCTATAAAAGGCTAAGCCCCGACAAACTGAAATCACACCACAACCCAAACTACTGATCCTACAAACTTGAAATTTTGCACAATTGTTTATGATAGCCTCAAAACATCCACTAAGAAAGGATTTTCAGAAATTTGCCCCCCTGAGGGAGCTGGGGCCTCCCAAAAATATTGTACTTTTTAACCGCTCATTGCACAGCAAAGTGATGAGGAACTTTTTTGTTCAGCTACGAAAAAAAAATAGATCTATGCAGAAAAATTCCGACCAGGAGCAGAAAGGGGTCCAGGAAAGGGTATTTTTTGAAAATTTCCATGTAAAATCACACTACAGCTCAAACTAATTGGCCTAACCTCTGCACAAATATTCTTCAAACATGCTAGACGCGCACTAAGAACGGATTTTGAGATATTCTGCCTCTAAGGGTTTTCCAAGGATGAAAAAGGATCCTATTTAGTAAGGTTATGAACATGGTAAGGTGAATGCAATATGGAACTGAGATAATTGACACATGATATTCTAACATATGTTGTGATCTTAGACCAGTTATAGAATAGACACGCTGGGAAGTCTAGCCTCTGAAGCCAACATCTACTGCCAAATCCACCCATCTTGACGTCACAACCAAGCTAACAACAATGTAAGTTAAACACCACAAACACTTACACAACAAACTCAAAAAAGTTTTCTATAATTTCTTTACGATGCGTGATGTCACTGTTGTGATGTCTAGATGGGTGGATTTTGCAGTAGATGTTGGCTTCATCGACTTTCAGTATGAATATAAAATGAGCTGTGTCTATTCTATAACTGGTCTAAGGTTGTAATCATTGGAAAGCCTAAAATAATTTTATCAATCAGCTGATCAAATTTAATTTTCTGTGGATCGAAAGCGCGAGCTTGCCACGTGTTTGTTCCATTGTTTTATACTTGACCAGTTCGTTTTGCGCCTTCTATCAGCTGTATGTGGAGTCTCATACATTCTGATTAGAACAGAGCACAGAGATTTTCTTTGGTTAGGAATTGTTGATAATTCTTTTTTCAAATTCAAATTTTATTGCAAACAAAAATTTCTTAATAGTCAACAAGATTACAAAAACGAGATGTCAAACATAAACCTACATTTATTTGTAGCACAGCCAGAAAAAGACAAACTTTAGTACTAGCCGTGAGTTCATTCAATGTAACTTATATTTTTGTGTTAATATTTTGTGAACAAAAAGTACGAGTTGATGAGAGATGTGAGCAATTTCTTATATTTGATCTCAATGGTTATTCATATTGTAGTAGTCGGAGTCACTTCAAAGTTTTTTTTTTGTAGCTAATAAATTTCATACGTATTGATTGTCCATAATGTATCCAGTGTCCATAATGGAAGTGATTGAACTACTCAAAATTAATGGCTCACTGGTCCTTCATAGAATTTATAGTATTCCTGGTGATTGAGCCTGTCTTTTTTCAGCGTTGACTATTAATGATAAAGCTTTATTTACAACTATCTTACCTGGCAAACTTCGTACCGCCAAAAAGTCAATGTATCTCATGTCACACTTTACTTTATTTGGTGAATCATGAAATTTATCTGACAATCAATATTTTCATTTACATCTGAATACGAACTTCCTATGTGCTTAGTCATGCAGCATTCATTATTCCCAAAACATATTCTTCTCAATCGATTGATAGTAATATCTAACAGTAAAGTGTTGAATTAAAAAGGAAATAGATAGGATGAATCAGTGTTTCAAAGATGAATTCAATGTTTTCATAGTTGTTGATTGTCAATAGATGGTCCAGAAAATATGCAATGTACGATGAATCACCAGGAATTACATATTGTTTCCATCTTCCATTTTAGGTTGAATATAAGCTAAGCTAAATTTAAATTTTTTAAAAATTATTCTGTCATTAATGAATGCAATATGAAAAACTCTATTCCATGAGGTGAATAATTTTTTTCCAACATTTTCCGGCTATGGTACTCAATGATAGGGGAGTGATAATTATTTGTATAGGTCTTCTAAGGAACCATTATCTACAGCTGGTACCAATCAACTACACTTCAAATCCAAACTACCGTTGTAATATCAATAGCCTACACAATTTATCATTGGGTGATGTGTTTATTACAGCTGGTAACTTAAGATGCTGAATCATATTATCTCAATATGATCTTGAATCATGATCATTTTTTCGTTCCTCGGTAGCCGCTAGGCCGAAAATTTCGAAAACATAGGACTGTAAAATGGATTAATAAATAATCATTATTAGCCACCCTATTAAAATTTCTGGTCAGAAACCATCCCCAATATTCACACAACATATTCCCAAAGTTTCATGCCGTTATGTCAAGTATTTTTCAAGTCATAGGGAACAAACACACAAACAGACATTCATTTTTATATATAATATAGAAGATTTCATTCAGCTCAAACAAAATCCTCTCTAAATGGAGGTAGAATGATTAGGTTGACAACTTTCAGTTCTGTTGTTTTAACCTTTTTTTTTTAAATCACTTTCAAAAAGTTCATGTAGTACCTACTATTGAGTTTGAGACACTTCTGGCGCTATCATAGTTTCACAACTATTCTGTTCCACACTCCATCTCTTGCAGTCGTTAACCATATCTATAATAAAATAAAGAGTTGGGTTATACACGCACGGGATAGGAAAATTATGTTTGACGCATCATCACGTCTGAACTACTGGACTTGAATATTTGCATATAGGCTAGATTCTTAATCAACCAAGGATGGTTATAGGCCTATTTTCAATACTTCAAAACTTTATTACGTCAAGTTTTCAGATTATCAAGTTTGAAAATAGATCCTTGCGAAGCACGGGTTCCTGCTAGTAATGTAAATAAATAAATAAGCTAATATTTCCAGGACTGATTAAGGATTAGGCTAGTGATCAGCCCTCAGGATAGACTTAAGTCTAACATGATCATTCTACGAAATTTTCATGTGTACTATTTATTCTAGTTCCAAATTTCATGAAGTTTGAGTCTGAATGATATATTATACACAGTTAGTGTAAAAATATAGTTTCAGCTTGTTTTTTCTTGTAAATACATTAGTAAACGTGTCAATTTGGCCTTTCTGCTTTTCTGGCCAAGCGACCAGTAGCAGCATGAAACGTATAATTAAGGTTATACTGCATTATTTAAAACGTGATTAAATTATATTATATAGACATTACATTTACCTAAAATGCTAAACTTCAATCATTCAAGTCACTGTTGAGTAAACAGTATATTGTAAATCCAGTGTTTTTGTTTACGGTATTCAATAACATCTATTCTGTATTCTGTTTCTAATTCATCAACAGCATTCATTGAAGTTGTTCTACGAAAATGTGAGTAGAGATTTTTCAGGGAGTTGAAGAACTGAATTACTTTTTTTGAAGTGTAAATATTTATGTTTCAAACCTAATGGATACATTATTGTTTTGAAATAATATAACATAAGCTTTAATAAGCATAATTATAATATAATAAGCATATAATATAAGCTTTAGTATCACTAATACGAGTAACCTAGCCACAAAAGTACCATAAATAAAGATATAAAAATACTTGATACCTTGATCATAAAAATGGTCGATAAATGTTTCCAATGTATTCCAGTTAAAAATATAGGCATCTCACACATAAAAAATCGTTCATGATAAATTGAATAGAAATAAAATACTGATATTGAATACTATCAAAACTTCTTGTTTATTTACTGTTCATTATCCAATATCTCGCGGTAATAATCAGCTGTTTTACAAAAATTTCCAGCCAGCAACATATTCAGGTTTACCAACATTTCTTTTACTTTGCCGCACTCTACCGTCATAAAGCGTGTTAACTATGTTGTGTTGTTATGTTGCAAATTTGGAGTGCGGCAAAGTACTTTGCCGCACTCAAATCTACATTCCCGCACTGGGTGTGGGAATAAGGCATTTTGCGTACTATAATTAATGCGGGAATGAGCACTTTCTTGGGTAACTGTAGGAAAATGTAATTTTTTTTTTGTAGAAATTAAAACTTGCTACCCATCTTTAAAAACTTTTTAAGACAAACTTGAAAGTGTTCAAGGCAAAATTAATGAATAGGTATTTGGAAACTTCTTATGGGTTAGCCTAATCAAAGTTTTAAAAATATTTTTTTTTTTAATTCTCGGCAAAAGTTATCCAATTGATGCTGTAATTGTGAATTGTAAATTGTTCACGTCAAGCATGAATTTGTTTTTCATTCATCGTGGTGGATAACTTGAGTAACGTATCTAGGTTACTTTTACTCACATGAAATACCTGTAAAAATGCTTGCTGTTGATCATGTCGGGGTCACCAATATAGGAATTTAATTTGTTGATTTCCTATGTTGAAATTGATTTAATGAAACTAGATGAATGATGAAATATTTTTAATGTTGGAATGACAAAATTGAACTCTGGATAAAATATTGAAATAAACTGTTACAAGTGATAAACAAACTATGCCGGTTTATCACAGGTGGCAATCAGATGATTCCCACAAGAGTTATGGATGTCTCTATATCGTCTTGGTGAGTCGGCATCTGGGCAGCTCAATCATGCTTGCTCCTCTCAAGTTCCGTCTTTGGATCGATCCTCTCGTTGACAACTTGTTCACCTCCCTCACAAACCGGATACTCAACAGAATGTATTGTCCATACCCCGTGAGGATCCCCTGCCTCCGAAAGATGAGTTTCAAGTGTTCACGTGGCCCACTACTAGTCATTAGTGTTCGGGCTTTTTTTGCAGGATGAGCACCGCCCTCACATCCGCTGTATGACCCCAGAGTTCCCAATTTTGCTGTGGAACGGCGTAGTAAGCACTCAGGTCAGAAGATATCAGGCTGGAACCTGGCATTTCAATTCCTCAGCAGGAAGGTGACTCTGGACAATCAGGTAGAGACTGCATTCACGTGGACTCCCCAGGACAGCTTTCCATCAATACTGAATCCCAGCAGTCCCACCGTGGCTGGATTAGGATTTGGTGACCTGCTTGGGGTGCCAACAAGATGCTGCGTCTTTCCTTCGTTAAGTTTTGCAGCCCGTTTCTCTAGAACCACTGCACTGGCTCCCCTGCGACAGCTCCTTGGCTTCCCCTGGTGAAGTTTCACTGGTGCATATTGTGGTGTCATCCGCAAACAGAAGTGTCTGCTCCTCCAGGCTGAGGTCTTACGCCAGAATGAGGAATAAGACTGGGCCAAGCACTGACCCCTGGGATACCGCATGTCTGACAAACATTAGCTGTGATCTTATCCCATTTACTGTTGCCACCTGTGTCCGATCCTGAAGGTACGCTGCAAAAGTCGTTAACATCACACCCTGCACTCCATACCTCTCCAGCTTCCTCAATTGCATCCCATGCATTAATGTTTCTTTGTTTCATTGTTGCTTAAATGTTTCTGAAAGACATATATTTTTGTTTCGCAGTCAAATTCCTTACACAGGTCACATAAAGATAAAGCCATTATCTTCTCTCCTCAAAGCAGCACAAGACACGGCTAACCAGTGCTAATACAGCTGTCACTGTCGATCTTCCACTGCTGTCCATCCAGCATCAATTTCTTTTCCTCCATACATTCAACGAGTTGGTCTCTCATATGGGTCTCAGGTATCCTTGCGATTGCTGGAATAATTGATACTGGAAAATTGATCATGTCCTCTGGGTTTCCAGAGGAATGACTTTTTATTATTTTGTACTGTGTTTTTAATAATAGGATACTATCTTGTTTAATGAACTTTTGATCGCTAATTTGTTGCTAAAATGTTTCTGAAAGACATATATATATATTTTCGTGATGTTTTCAATTTTATCAAAAAATTTAATTTTCTTCCAATCCTCCAACCCTGAAATTTATTCAGCACTACTGTAATATCGGGGATGATATTCTACATATTGTTCTGTGGTGAAATTAGAAATTGAGAAAGTTGCAATTCTACACAATTTGGCAACGCTGTTATTTCTTCGAATGGAGGGCCAAGTCTGAACTTATTTGATAAAATCTATACTCGTATATTTCGTACAAATATCTCACACTTATCTACAATTTCATTTTACTGTTGATATTGATTTCTACCTCCAATATATTTCTGTATTTCCTGCCTTCTCCCACTTATTAAATTATTATAGATATATTTCTTCGACGAGAACTCAAGTAAAATTCTATGTGTTATTTTTTCAGTTATATGTGAATGGAGAATTAGTTGGAGGAATTGATATAGTGAAAGAAATGGTCCAAAGTGATGAACTGAAATCTCTTCTTCCCAAGAAACAAAATTTAGACGAGAGGTAAGATCCAATTTACAAATGCAGTAATAGAATTTCAACTGATAAACTCTATTGCCGTAAAGTTTTTACACTTAAAGTTCATACATCATTGTATGTTATTCTGCTGCTTAGAGAATTCTAATCTTTTATTTATTCGTTTATTGTTTTAATGTTTCGATCAATTTTAGAAAGAGAAAGGAAGCGTTCTCTAGAAAATATGAAAATCTCTAAAATTCAACTTATTGAGTTGTGCAAATTATGTCCAACAATATCAAATTCCAAAGATGTAAATAAAGTTGTATTTTATTTTTTAAATCAGAAATCTCTAGTAACGCTTAAAAAATCTCTTTAATATTGAGATAACACTGAAAATGTTGAGCCTAACCATTCCACAGCCTTTCCACGATGTCAATACCACCTAGCGATTATTTTAAACGACATTTAGTTCATTATAGTAGATTGAGATTGATTTATAAGTTATAACATTCTCTGAATTCATTTTTATTATATTGTATTCTAATTATTTGAAGTATCTGAACTTGCAAATGTTTCATTTCAGACTAAAATTGTTAATCAATAGATCGAATGTCATGGTTTTCATGAAAGGCAACCCCACAACTCCAAGATGTGGCTTTAGCCGCCAGTTGATGGAAATTCTTAATGAAACTGGGTAAGCATAGTTTGATAAGCTTATGACCTTACCTATAATGGAAGTATTTTATTCTACAGCTCTATAAAATTATTGTTGAATAATCCATTTGTTTGTGTGCTCCATTTAATATCTCCTGTCTTTCTGTTAGTCTCTGAAATTTCCAAAGGTTTTCATTTTTCTTTCATTCATTAGCATATCTTTAAATATGAATAACTTTGAAACAGTTTGAGATATTGATGTGCGGATTTCACCACTCATTTTCTCTCGGAATTCTTTATCGAAATCAGGTTGAGATATCGATGTGTGGGTTTCCCCATTAATTTCCTCTTGGAATTCTGTATCGAAATCAGATATTGATGTGTGGATTCAGCCACTCATTTAAAAAAAATAAATTGGATTCAAAATGGCGGTTACAAGATGACAGACCAAAACTGTCAAATTATCATTGTGAAACAAATTTTAAGCTGTTTCATAATTTTCACCAATCCAGTATAATCTGAGAAACATGTAATATGTGTAATATTCAATTAGTACAGAAATATTTATTAGTATATATCATCTTGTAACCGCCATTTTGAATCCAATTTATTTTTTGTTATAGAATGAATTGTGTATATATATATATTATATAAACTCATGTTTTTAATTATCCACTGCATACTGCTGTATATTACTGAAAGTTGATTACCCTTACTACTTTCAGCCTACTTCATTTTATTAATCAATAATTTGATCTTATCTACCTATATAATTATTTTACTCTATCAATTTTCTGTTTTTTTTCTCCTAAATATTTATATCAATTAAAACTTTTACAAAATTTCCATTAATAAATAAATCCTTAGCTTAATTAATTGAATTAACTTTTACAAAATTTCCATTAATAAATAAATCCTTAGCTTAATTAATTGAATTAACGTTGTGGTAGAGAGTTAGTGGGGAGGATATTTTTAATATTCTTTCCGAAGAATGGACATTGATATGTCCAAAGCTCCGCCAAGTTATGTAGATGCATAACAATATAATTATCCATAGTCTATATTATGTAAATTCATCTATAATTTTGCTGTATTGTAAGCTATTGTATATAAGTGTATAAGCCAGTATATATTGTAATCTACATAAATAAAGTACTCAATCAATCAATCAATCATCACAATGCTATCTCTGAACATTATAAAAAGCTGGAGAAGGAAAATTCAACAACTACCTATATGATTATATAAAACGTATTATGGCCGTTCTTGGTAGTTGTTGAATTTTCCTTCTCCAGCTTTTTATAATGTTCAGAGATAGCATTGTGATGATTGATTGATTGATTGAGTACTTTATTTATGTAGATTACAATATATACTGGCTTATACACTTATATATACAATAGCTTACAATACAGCAAAATTATAGATGAATTTACATAATATAGACTAAGAAAATAATTATTGAAAGTATATGATATGAAAAAGTAATTTGTAATATAATAACTATGGATAATTATATTGTTATGCATCTACATAACTTGGCGGAGCTTTGGACATATCAATGTCCATTCTTCGGAAAGAATATTAAAAATATCCTCCCCACTAACTCTCTACCACAACGTTAATTTAATTAATTAAGCTAAGGATTTATTTATTAATGGAAATTTTGTAAAAGTTTTAATTGATATAAATATTTAAGAGAAAAAAAACAGAAAATTGATAGAGTAAAATAATTATATAGGTAGATAAGATCAAATTATTGATTAATAAAATGAAGTAGGCTGAAAGTAGTAAGGGTAATCAACTTTCAGTAATATACAGCAGTATGCAGTGGATAATTAAAAAACATGAGTTTATATAATATATATATATACACAATTCATTCTATAACAGGTTTAAAGGTTTGCATTTGTTGGATGGGTGGGGGATGGTTGTCATGTGATCGTTCTAGGGCCGGACAGTTTCAGTCATTTGTTCCAAAAGATGTTTTTTTAAAGTCAGGATGAAGCTCGCTCGGCTCTCGATGGACCTGATAGAAACAGGAAGTGCATTCCATGCACGACAGGCACTGACTATGAAGGATCTTGTGAAAATAGTAGTTCGATGATTGGGTATCCTTAAAGTACTTTCTCCGGTTCTAGTATGTGAAGCATCTATCCTCCTACCTTCAGAGACAAATTTGAAATCATCTTTAAAATAGTTCGGATTACCGTATTTCAAGATATCTCTAACAAGCTTGACTATTCGAAAAAGCCTTTGATTGGGAAGCTTTAATGTTGAACTAGCAATGTGGGCTGGGGTGATATGATCATGGCGTTGGAGAGAGTAGACGAAACGTAGACAATAATTTTGGCAACGCTGTAGTTTATCATTCAGAGTGACTTGCATATCGTTAAGAACAGAATTACAATACATTAAATGTGGGAAGATGAGAGATTGAACCAATAATAATTTAATGTTTCTAGGGAGAATATCGTGCATTTTCTTCAATGCATGCATGGCTGAGAATACCTTTTTACAAGTTTTGTTCACTTGTTCTGACCAGTCAAGAGTATTTTTCATAATAATGCCTAAATTTTTAACTGAGCTACAGTAAGGAATGTCATTACCGTCTACACTAATTTTGTGAATCGATTCAAGGTCAATATTGTTTATAAGACGAGAATATCCAATTATAATGGGTTGTGTTTTGATGGGATTAAGCATAAGGCCATTTTTCTTTGTCCATTCCACTATCGAATTGATATCCTGATTCATTATTCCAACTATTTCATTAATTTTTGTTATGGGACAGCTTAAATATATTTGAAGGTCGTCTGCATAAGTATGGAAACTGGAGAATTTGATAATGGAAGAAAGGTCATTAGCATACAAAGTGAAGAGGAGAGGGCCTAAAATTGAACCTTGTGGTACTCCATGCATAACGTTTTTCCAAGTAGACTTATTGTCACCGACAGATACACATTGTTTCCTACCTAATAGATAGGATTTAAACCAAACTAACGAGTTGTGACTGAAACCAAGAATAGCCAACTTATTCAGAAGGACTGTATGATCAACAGTATCGAATGCTTTAGAAAAATCAAATAGGGTGAGGATGGTGCATTTTCTTTGGTCCATAGCTAACCTTATATCATCAGTGACACGAAGCAGAGCTGTCTCAGTTGAATGGAATTTTCTAAAGCCTGATTGAAAGTTATGAAGCTTACTATTGTTGTCTAGAAATTTTACAACTTGAGCATGAATGAGTCTTTCTAGCACTTTGGACAATGCAGGTAAAATACTGATTGGTCTAAAATCCTCAACTTTATTGGGTGATGGAACTTTATTTAGAGGGCGAACCAGAGCAAACTTCCAGTTTTCAGGGAAAATGCCTTCTTCGAGTGACTTGTTGAAAATATATGTAATGGTTGGTAAAACAGCAAATAACATCTTCTTGATAAATTTAATAGGAATTTTGTCTACACCCGTAGCATTACTATGAATACGTTGAATTGCTCTGAAAGTGTCTTCTTCTGAGATTGGATGGAAATGAAATTGATCAGTAATTGGTAAATCTAAGTTTGTAACCTGCTCTTCAAGATCATCGATATGATTAGCAATGACAACTTCGTCGCGTTGGTTAGAGTGTGAAACGAAATGGTCATTTATATTGTTCAATGGTAAGTCAATTTGTGGATTCGATTTCTGTTTGCCAAGCCCGAATTCTTTTATTCCCTGCCAGAGTGATTTAGAGTCTTGTCTATTGTTTGTCATGAACGAATTCAAGTACCTAATCTTTGAGTTCCGTAATTCCTGTTTAACTCTATTTCTAAGGCTCCTATACTCTTTCAAACTGTCCAAGTCAAATGTCTTTTTAAATTTTCTATGTGCTTTGTCTCTACGTCCCATCATCTTAAGTATGTCTTCAGTCATCCACGGTACTCGTCGTTTTCTATTAATCCTCCTTGTCACATAAGGTGCATGTTTGTCATACAGAGTCAAAGTCCAATTCTTGAAAGTCTTGACCATGTCATCAACTGAGGGAAACGCTTCAATTTGATGCCATGGAGTCTGAGCCACATCAGTCAGGAAGGCGGCTTCATCAAAGTTTTTGAAGTCTCTATAAGTGATAATTTTCTGTTCTGGCTTAGGTACCTTATGGGAAAGAACACAGTAGATCAAATCATGTCCATAAATAGCTGGGACTGGGATTTGGCCTGCTTGAACAACCTCGTTAGGATCACTAACAATGAGAAGGTCAATGAGTGTGTCAGATTCATTAGTATGATGAGTTGGATCGAGAGGTAAAATAGTCATGTTTAGGCATTGGAAAATAGTAGTCAGTTGAAAGTAGTCAAAGTTACGATTTGTCATGTTCAAGTCGGTGTTCATATCCCCCATAACTAGAATACGGCTATAACAAGGCATAAGAGAAAGCAAGGCATTTTCGAAATCTGTAAAATGACCTATTTTTGGTGGGCGATAACAGATACCAACGAGTAATTTATCAGTACTAGATAAGGATAATTCAAGTAGCATAAACTCTGGTCTGGAACAATACTCTTGTTTAGATGTGATTAAAACTTTTGTTTTGATACCATCTTTCACATAAATTGCTACACCCCCACAAGCTTTATTTAATCTATCATTCCGGAAAAGATTATATCCAGGTAATGCAACAAAATTTGATGAAATACTAGGCTTCAAAAATGATTCGGAAATTCCAATTATATTGAAGTCCTGAAAACGGAAGATTGCTCTGAGTTCATCAATGTGGCAGCTGAGGGATTGTACATTAAGGTGAGCAGCCTTGAAAAGTTTTTTGGAAGAGTGGAGCTTATTTGCTAGAAACATACCTGCGTCATTATTACTATTATTTAAATAATCATACCTACTTGAGGGCGAGCGAGCTGACGTGTCAGTGAGAGGCATCATGGAAGCAGCAGACCAATCGTGAACCGACCTCAGAACGACACATGACGGGGAAAATGGGGATGATACTGATAAAACTTAACCTAAATGAAAAAGTCTCTTAATTCGAGTGCATCCTGTATGCCTTGACAGTTCGGCTCTGTGATGTAGAGATAGATTGTGATTGCTCAGTATTCGATGGAGAAATATTATATTTTTAGAGTAAGAGTAGCTCAGTTTCGTCATTCTTCAAAAATGACGATATTAATAACATTAATTCACAATATTTCGATTTTAATAGTGTTTCTTTCAATTCAAAGTGTTTCTTGACATTTTCAGAGTCGAGTTTGGAACATTTGATATTCTAGAAGACGAAGACATACGCCAAGGTTTGAAGACATTTTCTGACTGGCCAACATACCCTCAAATATATGTGAAAGGTGAATTGATTGGGGGATTGGATATCATAAAAGAACTGAAGGAATCTGGAGAGCTTCTCAGCAGCTTGAAGTGAACGAAGTTTCATCCAAATGTACATGCAGAATATTAATTTGATCAAAATGAGTAGAAGTTGATCAACCTTATCTGTAATTATTACTATCACTACAAAAAAATTCGTACTCGAGAAGAGTCTGACCATCTTCTTTTATGTTATTAATCTGTTTAAATAAAAACTTCTTTTCAAGTTTTTTGTTCCAGTCTACAAATGATTTTTCATAACGTAGTTGATTATTCTGTCTTTTCATCCTTTTCTCTTTTACAATCCGATGCTAACTTATAAATTATAAAAGATGATAATATTTATTTCTATAAATATTGATACAATTGATAGAATCTATTTAAAATATTTTTCCCTTACATTTTTGGAAATTGGGGAATCTGAATTTCCACAATAATTTGATTTTACTATTTCTGCCCTCTCATATTCAATCTGTTTTTAAACATATAAATATAAGTTTTTAGAGGGAAAAGTTTGGAAGACAATAACTGATCCAGCAGTTCTGTTCAGGGTAGCAAGGAGGTAAACATATCAAAAGTCCCCACCCCTTGTGCTAAGGGTGTGGAGGTGGTTCAAAGGTACCATTTTTGGTTTCTCGCATATATCTCGAAAACTATAAAACTTACGGACATAATTGTTATACAAAATTGATGCTTATATTCTTGTTCAGTTTCAACATTCAATTTTAGCTGATTGTTGTTCATCATGTTGGCACTGAAATGAAGATTTTTCGATTTGAATGACTCTTTAATTTTATTATACTCCTGTACATTGCTCAATATGACTGGTGGTGGCTTATTTTTCTTTACAGCCCGTTTTATTGACTCTGTTGGAGGTATTTTTGTGTCTGGTGAATCACGAATCTTCTTCTTCTTTTGTTTAGGAAGAATCCATGAGGTCTCTGTGTAGTCCAGTCAATATAGACATAACAAAGGGGGTGTGCTTGCAATTTATATTGAAGTTCTGATTTTTTAATATATTATTTGGGTACATAAGAGAAGTCCAGAACCAATTTCTTCATGCAAAATTTCCTTGTGCTAGATACAGGTGGCCCAAAAACGTCGTAATTTCGGTTCATTTTCCAGTTTTCAGCTATTTCTGCCAAATCTTGTAATCGGACAGAAAAATTGCTCTCGCCTTTTTTATAGAATATGAAATTCTGAATCAAATAAAATTCGGAACTCTCTATCTCCAATGAGTACTGAGTTATGATTTTTCAAAAATGAGTGAAATTTGAAGAGAAAATAAAATGAAAGAAATTTAAAAAGAAAATGCACTTTTGAATTATCAATTAATCACTAATAATAATAATTTTATTAATGGAGACAACAGGATAAACCCATTTTGTCTCCTTCACACAATACAATATTTTCAACACATTATACAATTTGAAATACAAGAAGATGAAGAATGAAGAAATATATAATTAATATGAAAGAATACAATAATCATTGAAGTAATTGTGAACAATAATAATTTATTATAAGAATAATTATTAAACAAAATAGAATCAAATAATAATTAAAAGAGAAAAAAAAGAAGAAGAAAGAATGAAGAGAGAAAGGATGTCTGTGTAAAACCAAGAATGGGAGGAAATGATTAATTAAATTAATATTAATAGTAATTTTATAAAATTATAACACCAATCACAAAATGACAGATCACATGCTACCCAACCAAATTATATGAGATCTTACGGAATTTAGAGGGGTGAACCAGAAGACGTCTAAGTGCTCCGAACAATGATTAAAGATTCTCTGAACTCTAGAGGAGAGTTATAATGTCTTACTGTTCTAGAGCGCGCTATATGAAATGAAAAACCAGAACGGCGAGCAATGGTATTGATATAATATATTAATTTTTGATTGCAAATAGGATGAATCAATTTCATTATTTAGTAAATTATAAAGGAAAATAAGTGATTTGACATCGCGTCTTACTTTCAAAGAAGTAAAATCGAACTCATTTCTAAGTGAATTGGAAGGATAATCAAAGGGACAAAAGATATGATGTTTTCTGTAATAAATGCATCTCAAAAATTTGTTCTGTAAACGTTCCAGTAGGTAAATCTTTTCATTATAATATGGATTCCAAATTTCGCATGCATATTCTAACAGGCTTCTCACAATTGACTTATATAGAAGTATCAAAGGTTCTACATCACTGAAGGGCGAGCAAGTCCTCAAGATGAATCCCATCTGCTGATTGGCTCTATTAACTGTGTACTCAACATGTGAGTTGAAAGAGAGGTCAGAGCTAAATACCACCCCCAGGTCCTTGAACAATTCCACCCTTTTCAATGGGATACCACTAATAGAATACCGTATATATTATTATTAGAAGCGGATTGTCGGGTGAGACTCATGAATTTGCATTTACCTACATTGATTTTTAACCAATTTGAATCACACCATCTGGACATATATCAATATCTCTGCAAATATTGTAGTAATCATTTAGATCCTTAATTTCTTTAAACAACTTTACATCATCTGCATACATGAGACAGGAAGAGCTGTTGATAACAGATGGAAGGTCATTAATGAATAAAATAAAGAGGAGTGGTCCCAGATTAGAGCCTTGAGGTACGCCTGATGGGAACTGAAAATATTTTGAATTAAAATGATGAATCTTTACATATTGAATCCTCGCCTCAAGATAACTCTGAATTTTTACTGAAATTTTAAAAACTAAATTTTTACTGAATCCCAGTACTTCGAGTTTTCTAATCAGAAGTCTGTGATTTATGGTATCAAATGCCTTGGATAAGTCTGTGTAGATAACATCAGTATGCCCCCCACGATCCAAAGTCTGTGACACTTCATTACTGGAGATCATGAGATTGGATACAGTCGAGCGACCAGGCAAAAATCCATGCTGTTCTGATGATATAATCTTTTTACTCTGTTCATAAATTATGGAATGAAGAATTTTTTCAAAAACTTTCTAAAAGCAATTTAAGATTGATATAGGTCTGTAATTTTTTATATTATTTCTATTTCCACTTTTAAAAACAGGAGTAAACCTCGCAATTTTCCATTTCGATGGACCTTAGAGCTAAATTGAAAATGTATTCTAATGGCTTCAGCAGCACTGCACCACAGCCTTTTACAATATAAGTGGGGATTGCATCAGGACCCTCCGAGCAGCCCGACCTCAGCCCATTGATGGCAGATACGATATCATCACAAGAAACCATGCCAACGCCCCCATCTAGAAATGAGCACCCAGACATCTCCGGAAACTCCATCCGTGCATCAGGCGCGTCAGCCTCATAAACAGATTGAAAATACCTGGAAAACCCATTTACAATATCAGCCCCACAGTAGGACTCACCGTCCAGTGTCATGGTCGACTCTACAAAAGAAGTTTTCCTTTTCGAATTAACATATTTCCAGAAGTTTTTCACGTCATATTGTAATGGAAGAAATTGGAAGTAGTTCATTGAAATTAGTGAAAATTAGAACATAGTATTTTATTTCCGGCTGCCTGGCATAGGCTACGGAAAGCTTGCATTTTTTTCAACCGATGGACGAGGTGAGGATCTTTCTCAGGGTTGGGAACTGCCTAGCTTGCATCCCAGCCTGAGAAAGATAGTTTCCATCCACTCGTCCCATCAACAGTTTCCGGCTCTTCTTCCCCCTGCCGTAGTCTAGTTTCCCACGTGTAGGCCTAAGAAGAGTCGGACCTGATACAAAAATTGCATTCTTTCCGTGCACTCTTCTTTTAACCGTTGAAGCAAACGGAGCGCGTTCAGACACCAATTGTTTTCGGAAGTGTGGATCACCCAAATCATTATTAATTTGATGGATTTCTTCAACGTCTTCATTATGGGTGAGTCCCAAAATTAATCCTACTCAAATGACCAGGGGCGATCGAACTTTATTTGCATAACGATAGGTATTTTTTTGTTTTATTGTACCATCCAAATCTCTTGCAATGTTTTTGTATTAGGCTAGGCAGCCAGATTAGAGTCGAAATTGTTGTAAATAATGGTAGAGAAAATGTTTAAATACAACAAATTTTCATAGAGTAAAAATTAGCTTTCTTTAACCACGTCTACCCTTTGGTAAAAGCAGTTAATAATATCTAATCTACCCGAGATATTACAATGGTGGCAGTTCGGTGGAATTTGGCTGCAAGAATGCCAAAAATATAGAATACAGTATAAATCAGTAGAATAATTTATCAGTGGATTGAAAAAAATCTGGTGTTGCACACTCACACAACTTTCTTTGCCGTTATGAAAATTGATCACCTGACGCTAGTGTTCCCGCGCATCTCAAGTGTACTATTCAAAGATTTGAGCCAGCTGGTGACAGGGCAATAACAATAACGCTGAAGACACACATGAGGTCTGCTATCTCTTCATAGTGAACTAGCAGGAACCCATGCTTCGCAAGGAACTATTTTCAAACTTTATAATCTAAAAATTTGACGTGATGAAGTTTTGAAGAATTGAAAATAGGCCAATAACCATCCTCGATTAATAAGGATCTAGCCTATATGCAAAATTTCAAGTTAATAAGTCCAGTAGTTCAGACGTGATGATGCGTCAAACATAATTTTCCTATCCCGTACGTGTATAAGCCAACTCTTTATTTTATTATAGATATGGTTAACGACTGCAAGAGATAGGAGTGTGGAACAGAATAAATGTGAAACTATGATAGCGCCAGAAGTGTCTCAACTCAATAGTAGGAACTAGCCTACATAAACTTCATAAACTACATAACCAGTGATTTGAAAAAAATGTTAAAACAACAGAACTGAAAGTTGTCAACCTTATCATTCTACCTCCATTTAGAGAGGTTTTTGTTTGAGCCAAAGGAAATCTTCTATCTTATATATATATATATAATATATATATATATATAATACAGGGGTGCCCACAAGGGGGGGGCATGGGCAATTTGCGCCATCAACATTTTTGGGGGGGCATGATTTTTTGTATATTTTATGTCAACATTTTGAATATATGATTAAAAAATCAAGTATTAATAGAGTTATCCTAATGTAGTAATTTTTCCACCTTTACAATGTTATATTTTGCTAAGTGTAACTCAATATAAAGCATAAGCACAATTGATCATATTTTGTATGCAGGAATTTTAGTAATTTTAAGCCTATGAATTTGAAGGTAAATCTTTGACAAAAATAAATTATAACTTCATCATCCACTATTATTCTGATTTCCTTTGCTTCATTTTAATTTTTAATGGTCCTGTGTTTGAGTTTCCTTGCTGTTGCAAGAAATATGCGACATTTTTCTCATTTTCACAGTTTTTCGATATAAACAGTAATGCAAGATCAATTTAGGGCAACTCAGCTTATAGAGCATGAAATTTTCTCTCATTTAAGACCAATCGCAAGTTTCTATCATGCATTGTACTCATTTTAGAGACTCTTTAATAACAGTAAAATCGCAAGAAAAATGAAAAAAAAAGATACATCATTATTGAATTGGCTGTAACTTTTGAACGGTATTGAAAACAGAAGTATATTTTATGGGAGTGAAAAGAGTAGACATTCATCAAAACCTCGACCACTTTTGGATTTTGCATCTGAGTGTTCCACAAGATACGCAACGTTGCATATGCGAGACTGTGAAAATGGGGAAAATATCACAAATTTCTCGCACATTCAAAGTTGCGTATCTTGTGGAACACTTCAGATATAAAAACCAAAAACAAGTCCTGCGCGACCACTCAATTCATTGGAAATTTATTATCTTTAATAGTATTAGAGAATGCTTTTTCTCGAAAAATTCAAGGTTCTCGAGATTAAATGGTAAACTTAAAAAAATCCAAAATTTTGGGGTGAAGTCGCCTTCTGGTGTGTCAGCAAATTTCAGATTAGAATTCAGCGCCCCAAAATATATATGGAGCCATCGAAAAAAATTATTTCGGGGCTGTTTCCTGAAAAACGACCATTTGACTGGACTATAAGTTGTTATCCTATTATAATAGCGAGCAATTTATGTATATCTGTTTATATTTTTCTATTTCTATATCTGGTTATTTATGTTCAACGGATCTCGGAAACGGCTCTAACGATTTTCACGAAATTCGTAATATAGTAGGTTTATGATATCAAGATTAATTCGCAGAGGAATGCAAAAATTTCTCTCACAAAAGCGTGTTAAATTTTAATCATGATTCATGTCACGTCAACCAAATAACAGAAGACCATCTCAAAAAGATAGCTTATCTGATTGGTTCTACTGGAATTAATCAGGATTAAAATTTAAACGGCTTTTGTACAACTGTCACTAAGTACCTGATTGAAATATGTACAAAAGTTCAACAGCTGAGTCATAATTTGGTCTCAGTCCCACCAATACCTACTATTACTTAATAAGTAATATAGTGGGTATTGGTCCCACACACATGCATTCGCTCTCACTTCCATCATCAACAGACGCCGAAATTATCAGCTGTTTTTCCAAGGATGAATAAATTCTTTTAATATCCTTCAGCGAGTTTCCCCAGGGATGAGACCTAGTGTAATCGAATTTTCATATTATAAACCTACTATTATGTTCTGAATTTCGTGAGAATCGTTAGAGCCGTTTTCGAAATCCGGTGAAATACAACATATAAACATCTAGAAATTAAAACATCAAAACATCTAAACAGAAATTGCTCGTTTAATAGTATAGGATTTAGAATACCTAAACTTGCCGACATATATATGTATGAATAAAATCGTTTCAAATTTGTATGAATGTTTACCAAGATTGCTATGCAATATTCTTTTGCAATAAAGAATTATCAATGAATTATTATTCAACTTTTTATAAGTAACCTTAACATTTAAAAAGCAAAGCCTCCCTTACTTATCTTTAATATCCTATTAAAATATGTGTCATGTAGTTTTTCCTGATGTAATGAAGTTCTTTCTAGTCCTCCGAACAAGAACGGGTGCACTGCTAGTCTCAAAAATAATATCAAAAAAAAATACTTTATTTCTATTTTAAAGAGATAAGAAACGAGGTATATATTTTTACAATATTATGAAAACAGAAAGAATTCCTCACAAGACCAAAGGTAAATAATGTCTTTTGGAAGATTAGAATGTAGAGGTGCGTACAGATATACGCGCCGCGAACATGAGCAATTCACTTTTAATCAGCTGATTATATCTGTATTTTTACAGAAACGGTAAAATACAGATATAAAAAGCTTATAAAAAAGATATAAAAGCTGATTAAAAGTGAATTGCTCATGTTCGCGGCGCGTATATCTGTAAGCACCTTAAGATGTGAATTTTATTGTCATACACTGACTAATGTTAAAAACTAAAGAGTTGGGAGTTGGGGTACTTTGGGGGGGTCATTACACATGGATTGGGAGGGGCATTACACTTGAATTGGGGGGGGCATGCGCCATTGGCCTTGGGGGGGCTGGGCACCCCTGTATATATATATATATATATATATATATATTAATATATATATATATATCTTATGTATAAATATATATGTATTATATATATATTGTCACGTGGTATTTTAACACCACAAAATATTTTTGAAATGAACTATTGAGCTTCAATAGAATTATAAAATAAGGAAAGATAGCCTAGTCAAAGTACCACTCAGGTAAAATCGAATGTTATTAGTGATAAAGAGTAATCATATTATCTAAAGCTATAAGAGAATCATGCAAAATTGTAATTCAACAATAATGAGGATTCATTGGCAGAATTAAAAATATGAACGCTTTTATTTATTATTGGCAGATCATAAAATAAAAAGTTTGCATGTACATTGAGGTTAGAATGTTTGTTTTCGTTTTAAATGATCAATCGATCTAGGAAATCGACAGTTCTTCGAATCAATACCTAATGAATCAGCTGATTGCTCAATCAACCAGTATAAATTGAATTATAAGTTTACTCACAAAATATGTATTATATACACTAGGAAGGTTTATGTAAATAAATAGGACAACTATTATTGCTGCATGAGTATTTATTACAATCTAAAAAAGTATGAAAACCAAGAGTACACAAAGCTCATATAAAAATTAATGTACAGTACTTGATAGTATCGTATATTGAGATTTATTTATTGGAATAATTTAAGACATCACTCCATTTATTTATATAAAAACTTTTATTTATCTTTCTATAACAAAGTTGGAGAAACCCTGAATCTGAAGTAACCAATTGTATTGAGTCTTACTAAAATTAGAAAGCCAATCAGAAGGAAGCTTACAAATCGTTCAGGAAGAGATGAAATTTTTCTGAAAATCATTTCTCTTTGGCTTGTGATCCCGATCTGTGAGGACGCACATGGAAATTAGGGTTCTTTCTTCCTATTGAATTTTAAAATCATCAAGCCATCCTTTTTTTTAATGTAAAATTTTGTAATTAATGTTTGTTTATCTGTGAACTCAGCGTTGTTGAAGAGTTCTTAATTGTAATCTGTTCCCATAAATATATCTTTAATACTGAAAGAAATTTATAAGAAATCTGGACCACGCACGAGCCCAGCAGAGATGACAAGGACCTGCATGATTAATTATTGGAAATAATTAATTTACTCTACAAGACCTTCAAGAACATCATTACTGTGAGTGTTAGTTCGAATGAGCTCATTTTTAAAGGCCTTTTAATAGTGAATTGGGGAATTGATCAAAACGCTATATAAATTAATTCAAGTTTTAAAAATTCGCAATGTGTTGAGTGCTATCATATAGTCTATAAGAACGTTTTATGAATTTATTTGATTTATGTAGGAAGCTTACTTCCATGCACGGCACAAACTCATAAAAATCCTGAGATCATTGTATGGTTAATTATTATTTGCTCATTGATTAAAGTATGTCATGTTAAATCTACAGACCGAACAGGTTTAAAGTTGTAGAATTCTGAATTGACTTGAAGTCCACGTATCAGTATTAAATACAAATTTATAATTTTTAAAGCTCACAATGGTGAATGCTATTAAGCCTTGTGATAATCATCCAAATTATAGAAAAGAATTTATTTAAAGAGAATTATAGATATAAGAATACTTTATATATATTATTTATGGGAATATATTTTGTGTTTTATGTCAGCATACAAAATCATAGAAGTTTTTATTATATCCCAATTCATCTCGTGGTATACAGTTTGAGCTGTCTTGGTACCAAGAAAGAAAAATATTCCGCAGCACATAAAATTAATGAATCAATTAATATTGATCTTATTAAGAGCATTCAGTACTTATCATCCTTTGATGCTAGTCATACTACTCTGCCAGAAAAACCATATTGATAATTATATTAATAAGATTCCAGTTATATCATATAAGTATATCACTCTGAATGATAAACTACAGCGTTGCCAAAATTATTGTCTATGTTTCGTCTACTCTCTCCAATGCCATGATCATATCACCCCAGCCCACATTGCTAGTTCAACATTAAAGCTTCCCAATCAAAGGCTTTTTCGAATATTCAAGCTTGTTAGAGATATCTTGAAATACGGTAATCCGAACTATTTTAGAGATGATTTCAAATTTGTCTCTGAAGGTAGGAGGATAGATGCTTCACATACTAGAACCGGAGAAAGTACTTTAAGGATACCCAATTATCGAACTACTATTTTCACAAAATCCTTCTTAGTCGGTGCCTGTCATGCATGGAATGCACTTCCTGTTTCTATCAGGTCCATCGAGAGCCAAGCGAGCTTCATCCTGACTTTAAAAAAACATCTTTTGGAACAAATGACAGAACTATTGGCAGAACTGCAGTCTGGCATTTTGCCACTACAATTTGAGTTCTCTGGCCAGAACATATCCCCGCCTCTGAAAAACTATTTTTCAGCCAAGTTACAAAACTGCAAAAACCAGGAAAGGAAAAATCCAGACATGCCAAAAAAAACAAAACACCAACACCAAAAACAACACAAAAGAAAAAAATGTAACAATCACAACAACTATTAGTTGGGAGTGGATATAATTTTGTTACTGGTCTTTTATAAATACCAGTTTTTAGGCGAACACTCACCACTCGAACCTCGCTGTCACTTCCCGGAAACACTTGTTCAATGACACCCAGTGGCCACTGCAATGGAGGTGTGTTTGGTTGGTCTACTACCACAACCGTTCCACACTGATAGAAGTGGGTGATTTCAACCATTTTTTACGACTTTGAAGTTCGTGCAGGTACTCTCTTCTCCATTGGTTCCAGAACGATTGAATAAGTTGACTGATCAATTCATACCTGGTGAGACGATTCACAGGGACACTGTCCACGTCCTGCATGGGAAACAATTTCAACAGTGTTAGAGTCAAAAAGTGCACTGGTGTTAAAGCCAGCAGTTCACGCGGATCCTCACTCAGTACACACAGCGGGCGGGAATTTAGGATACCTTCAATCTGCACCAATACAGTGTTCAGCTCCTCATAGATGAGAAGTTGATTGCCAATTACTTGGAACAGATGCAACTTTACAGATTTGACATTTGCCTCCCACAGACCTCCAAATGCGGCAAACCAGGGGGAATGAATTTCCAATCAATTCTGTGTTCGGCGAGTTGACTAGTCAATGTGGTTTGAAACTCAGACGAGTTCAAAAGTTGAGATATTTTTCGCAACTGTTCCTTGGCACCTACAAAATGAGTACCACAATCGGAATACATCACACGACAGGGTCCACGGCGTGACAAAAAATGACGAAATGCAGCTAAAAACATGGGCGTTGATAGATCCGATACCACTCAATATGTACCGCCTTTGTTGCCATACACACAAACAGACAAATGTAGGCTTTAAAAACACAAGGATTATGACGTCTCGTCATAGTAATACGCAGAGGATCAGCGTAATCCACAACACAATTTTCAAATGGTTTGCATTTTGACACTCGACAAGCAGGCAGGTCACCCATTTTCGGAATAATTGCATTATTACTAGGTCGAACACGGAAACAACGATTACACTTGAAGACACAAATACAAATAATAGAGCGAGCAGACAGTATCCAGAATTTCTGTCTGATCAAGGACAACAATAACGAAGGTCCAGCATGACAATTCTTCTTGTGATGATAATCAATTAACATCGATACAAAAGCGTCGGTGTTAACTGTCAGTAGATCGGGTTGTGAGGCCGATCTGCAAAGTAGTGGACTGTGTGAAAGTGTATAGATGAGATTTATATCTGATCTAGGCACTGACAGCTCTCCATTATTTGCTATGAGCGGATTAACATACCTTGAATGTGTAGATCCGAAAAAATACCTCTGGTTTAATGTGCGTCTGAGCACAAGTAGAATGCACGAAAGTAGTGCAATAATGATGACCAATAATTGAAGAGTGATAGATAGGTAATAAATTTCTTATTATCCGTATGTAATGCTGATATTTGTATGTAACTATTGGAATGCTTAAAATGAATGTAATTGTAATTAAAATAGAAGAATTAGAAATGCACTTGAGTTGTTTATTGTACCTAGGCTTTTTGCTAGTATGTTTAAGATTAGTGATACAATGTTTCAAAATGACGTTACCTCTGTGAGCGTAAAAGATTGAGTAATACAAAGATGAATTGGAATTTCAATATTAATGCAATAATGTAGTGCAATAATGATGACCAATAATTGAAGAGTGATAGATAATAATTTCTTATTATCCGTATGTAATGCTGATATTTGTATGTAACTATTGGAATGCTTAAAATTACCTGAAATACACAATAGAATATATTGACGCTGAAACTAATAACAGAACAATATTGATGTTGACTAATGATTGAATTGAACATACAATTTAGCAATATTTAATTGAATAAATTTAAAATACTTGAAAATGATAGTAATGAGAATCCTAACCTGACTAATAAAATCAGTTGAGAGAAGAAATTCCTGAAAAATAGACCTGCAAATCCTTAACAATCCTAAAGGTATAAAAGTACAAAAATTTATATGATTATGAACAATTACCTAATTTCAAAAATGATAACTAGGAATTCAGTTTAGGTAGAATCCAATCATACCTGATGCTTTCAAGCTGTTGACTTTGTAACACTGAAAGAGGACAACTATAGCAACTTGGCTATAGTGTATGCAGAAGGAGCAGAAAGTCTGTCCAGAACTGAAGGTTCAATTAATAATTAAAAATAAAAAAGGTTGAAAAATACCAAATACAATATTGAAAAGTGACGAAGCTCAGCATATTGTATGACATAAGCGGCTGGGAATGACAGCTCAATGCATGTCAAATTACATAGGGAATATTACCATATGTACTATTAGGTAGATCACCTAAGTAATAATATATAGATGAAATTGAATGATTGATAGTATTTAAATAGTTAATATTCAGGAATAAGATGTTATTCAAGAACCAATTGATGGGATGAAGACTACCAGTAAACACAGTGCCTCTGAAAGGGTAAGTACAAAATGTAAATAATAAAAAAGACTTCCCTGAATAATTAATGATGTGTTGCCGAAGTGATAGGCCTACGGTGACTCAAAATCCGTGGATAAAACTTGACTCCTGTCAAGTACATTGTAGTTGCAGACAGCTGCTGGCTGATAGGAGTTGAATGATGTTGATATCCTGACTATATCCTGATAAACGGTGACCAATGCGGAAGAGAACTTGACTTGAATACATTGAGATATTGAAAGTTGAGACTGTTCCGATATTAAAGTTGGTAATGAATATATTGACAATGGGCACTTCACAAATTGAATAAGTTTCACTGATTGAATGTTAATTGGAAAAATGTTCCACCATGAATTAAGTGGATAAATGTTTGAGGTTATGTCCTAATGTTGATGTAATTGAAGTGAATAATATTTGAATAACGAGATAAAATGTTCTTGACAAATGAAATCACTGGCATCAGTAAGAATTGAGATTGATAAAGTTCGACTAAATAAATGATGAGTAGCTAGACTGAGTAGCTAAAAATGGGTAGCAGTTGCAATGAAGAGGCAAACTGCACTTGCACAAATTTCCCGAGTTGAAATGTTGAATAAGGTAAGCTGCACTTGCACAAACTTCCCAAGTTGAAATGTATCTCCTACGAGCATACAAGATGAATGAATGAAACTGCTAAATAATGTGTACTGATGCTCAGTAAAATTGAAGTGATAAATATTGAATCAAAAGTTCATGTTGAGAATTGTTGAAAGTTCATGTAGAATTCATGGTGGAAAAGAATGTTGAAATTACTTACAGTTCATAACACTAATATGATGAGTAATTGAAAACGTGGTATGCAGAGAGCATGGCGTGACTTGCAAAAAGGACGCTCAGTAGAAAAGTCCAAAAGCCTTGTTAAAATCATAGGAATTATGGTTGAGAGACATTCACTGATGAAAAATGTGTTGAATGGTTATCGAATAAGCACACAAACTAGGACATAATGATTGATGAAAATGGATAAAGTTTTCCTAAGATGGACGCATTAAACTAAGATGTTACATTGTATGGCTGTCTAAGGAGAGTGACGCTGTCTTGCTGGCTGGTGAAGAAACAGGAACTACCCATAGCGGAAACATGATGTGAACGGCAGTGATGCACACAAACTCATCAAATGAAGTGAAAATATAAAATTGATAATAAGCGAACTAAAGGTGTTGAGGTTGATGTGAATGTTGAAATATACCAATGGAGGTTCAAAGACAATGAAATTACAATTCAAAATACTTATAGACGAATATTAAACTAGAAAACACTGAATGAAGCAGACGACAACTAGAGCTACTATCAATCAAGTGATCAATGAAACTGTGATGTCAGAGATTGCATGACAAGTGAAATGTTGTCCAGGGGCTGTAGCAGCAGTAGATTCAAATATTACAAAAACAAGACGGACGACCATAATACTGGCTTTTCGAGCATTCTCCCACAGACCTCCAAATGATGGGGTGCGAGGTGGAATGAAGTGCCACTTGATTTTGAGAACTGACGTGTAGTTATGAATATCTTGTTGAGTTTTGGACGACTCAAAGAATTGATGTAGATCTTGTAGTTCGTTGTTTGCACCTACAAACGTGGTTGCATTGTCCGAATAGATGGAGTGTGGAATACCACGACATGATGAGAAGCGTATGAGTGCCGCTATAAGGCTTTCGTTGTCAACTCTGAGATGACTTCTATGTGTACTGCTTTCGTGACCATGCAGACGAAGAAAGCTAAATAAGCTTTCAAATATGTGCATGATTTCTTGGAACCAACAAGTAATGAAAACGGTCCAGCATAATCTATGCCAGAGTTATAGAATGGAAAATCAGACTGTATTCTGACAGGAGGAAGTTGTCCCATGATTTGTTCCAAACAAAATTTGGTGAAGCGAAAACATAAATGGCAGGATTTCAAAACTGATTTGACTGTACGACGAGTAGATAATATCCAATAGCACCGACATAATGGAGTCATGGTGCTCTGAACTCCATCATGAGGAAGACGTCGATGATATGACATGATGGGCACAGCGCGCGAGTGAAGCGATGATTAGAAGGCAAGATGATTTGATGTTTGTAGTCATACGGCAAGTCTGATTGACTCAATCTGCCGCCAACTCTCAATAATGAGTCGTTGTCAATGAATGGCGATAGTGCTTTCAAGGAACTAGATGGAAGCAATTCTCTGCCTTGATGGAGAAGACGAATCTCTTCTGTGAATGCCTCTGCTTGAACAGTGAGAATGATCACAATTTCTGCCTCTTGAATTTCTTCTACTGTAAGTATACCACTTCTGCGCTGATCAGGATGATGACGATGGTGAAGTTATGGATGAAACGATGAACGTATGCTGTTGAACGGATGATGCGATGATAATCAGACAATTTATGAATGATATTGTTCAACACTGAAGTTGTGACTCTAGTGGCATGTGATGAGATAGAACGGATGATTGCGACATTACAGGAGATGTCATTCCATGTAGCTTCTGGCTTGGACAACCAAGATGGGCCGTTCCACCAAAGTGAACTGTTGATGAGTGTTGTTGGAGTGCAACCTCTCGAAATTAGGTCAGCAGGATTATGTTTCGTAGTGACATGTTTCCATGTAAAATCCACTGTAAGATTCTGAATCGTAGAGACACGAACAGATACAAAGATATCTGCTCTGTTTGGCAAAGCTTTGAGCCAATCGCACACAACCTTGGAATCAGTCCACAAGATTACCCTGGAAAATTTGAGATGGAAGCACGAATTATTTTCACAACTAATTTTGATGACAAATATGCTGCTTGGAGTTCCAAACAAGGAATTGTGAGCAATGGTTTTATGGACGCTACCTTGGATTTTGACGTAAGCAATCTAACTTGAACTCCGTCTGATGATGAGCTGCGAACATAAAGATAAGCACCAAATGCTGTTGTGCTGGCATCAGAGAATGCATGCAGTTCCAAGTGGACCTCTGAAGAGGGTGGCAAAACACAACATGGAATAGAAACATTCGCAATGTTTGGCAAATCATGAAGTATGGATAACCATTCTGTGAGAAGCTCAGATGGTAGCTTTTGGTCCCAATCAAGTTTATGGAGCCAAAGTTTTTGAAATAACAATTTGGGACGAATGACAATGGGTGAGATGAGTCCAAGCGGATCAAATATGCTAGAAATGCATGACAATAATTGACGTTTGGTGAAAGATGTTTGATGAACAACTTCTGAAATGTTGGATGAGATAGTGAGTTGATCAGCCGTAGAATTCCAAATGAGACCAAGTGCCTTAACAACACTGTGTTTGAATCAGATAATGGTCGTGATGTAGCTGTCTCAATGAGATGAGCTGGGAACGTTGAAAGTAATTCTGACGAATTAGACAACCACTTCCTGAGTTCAAATTTTCCTCTATTAAGTGAAGTAAGCAATTGATGAACCAACTCTATGGCTGATGAGAGTGATGATGAACCACTGATAAGATCATCCACATGAAAATCTTCCTTAATGGCTTGGTGAACTGCTGAGTGCAGTGAACATTCAACATCTGCTAAGTGATTGAGCGTGCGCGTAGCAAGGTATGGAGCTGAGGATGTGCCGTAAGTGACAGTATTCAAGTGATACTCTTGAATAGGTTGATTCTGATCAGATCTCCAAAAGATGCGTTGAAAATTTCTGTCATTTGGATGAACAAGAATCTGGTGGTACATTTTTGCTATATCAGCAATGAATGCGATACGATGCATACAAAATCTGAGCACTGTGTCAAACAACTCAGGCTGGACTGTTGGACCAATGTGAAGAACATCATTGAGTGATAATCCTGAAGTGGACTTCGCTGAAGCATCAAACACAACTCTAAGTTTGGTAGTCGTGGAATCTGGCTTGAAAACTGGATGATGAGGAATGTGATAATATGGATCATATGGAGATGAAGGTGGTGCAAGAGACATGTGACCTAAATCAATATATTCATCCATGAATTGTATATATTGTTTCTTGAGTTCAGGATGAGTATCAAAACGTTTCTCAAGCGAGTGAAAGCGAGTCAATGCTTGTCTGAAGGATTGACTCAACAAATGAAATAAATCTTTTTTTGGCAAGGCTACAGAAAATCAACAGAGCGGCAAATTACAGCTTGACCACTCTTGTCAAAGACAATCAGCTGGGCTGTAGGCATGATGCAAGTGCGTCTGCTATCAATGGATTTGATCTGTGGTGCGCTGTGGGCATAGCTGACTGTCTGATTGTGAGATTCAACAACATTTGTGGCAGGCTGCAAACTGGATTGAGACGAATCAAATTGACGACTTCCCTCAGAATTTGATGACTGAGGTCTAGAGGGAATTGAATTGACAACAATACTAGAAGTCAGCAACTGCTGGACAAGGCTAGTTGACATTTGCGGTGCAGGTGGAACCATGTGTGTCATCAGCACTGCTGAATTGGAGTTCATTGATGCTGGATACAATGATGACATTTGCGATGGCTGGCTTAACTGTTGTTGTGACTGATGAGGTATGTTATACTCACAGTACTGCATGCTCTGCGACGGATTTTCACTGGATTGTGCGCATGGTTTGATGTTGTGACATAGTTGGACCTCTTAGGGACAGGACTTGACCCATGAAGTAGCGTGTGATGTCATAAATTACACGTCTTGCAGGAACCTTGACATTGGTGAGCTCGATTCCATGGCCGAATGCAGTTGACGCACAAAGATTTTTTCAATACAGCAGAGGTTCGCTCTGAAGTTGGAAGTTTGAGAAGTTGATTACAATTGAAAATGTTGTGAGAGCCATTGCAACAAAAGTAACACTAAGAAGTTGATGCTCTGTTGAAAACATTTGGTGAATTTGAAGTGTTGAAATTCATAATATTGGCTTTGGGCTGTGATGGTTGTCGACTGGTGCTAGGCTGGTTATTACCGGCATATTGCGTTGCACTGATGTGTTGTTGAATGAGCTTGACAGTGCTTGTGCGATTTTATGTTGCGACTTTAAAAAGTCCCAAAGGCAATCAATGGTAAGTTTAGATTTAGTAGAACAAAATCTCTCCCAATCTCTAATAGTAGGATTGTCAAATTGTGACACAGTGAGAAAAATGAAAATGAGATCTTTCATACTAATATTGAGCGCAAGGGCTTCAAGAGCAGAGATATTTGTCTTTTGATTGTCAATAAATAATCTCCACGATTGGGATGATCTACAGTCAAGTTTAGGAGGGTTGAGTATGGCTGAAATATGAGTTTCGGCAATTAATAATGAATTATCGTATCGTTGGGTCAAGAGTTCCCATGCTAACTCAAAATCTCCAGAAGGAGAATTAGAAATTCTGTTAGGTGCTTCTCCAAATAGGACCTGACGCAGGTAATGAAATTTCAATGTATTATCAAGGTTACGGTTATTGATAACAAGACTTGTAAAGGTCGATTTGAAATTGAGCCAAGCGCTGAGACTGCAGTCAAATTTTGGCAGTGGAATGTCCGGTAGGCGAGCACTCACCATGTGAGGAGAATCAACATGATTTGAGTGAGATGGGGAGCTGACTTCACTTACTCTTTTAGTTTTCAATTCATATTCATATATGGCATTGGAAAGTACAGAATTAACAGTACCAAAATTCTGGCGAATTTGGTGGCACAATTCAATGTCAACAGGCCAACCTTTGTTGGAAAGATTTTCAGTAGTACTATGAAAATTTTTCTTAAGCATTAGCATCTCTTGTTTGAGATCTTCAGCTAAAAAGTAGTCATTACGATTCTGAATTTCTTTGATAACACCATCTTGAATTAATCGAATCAATTGCCGATTGAGAGTGTCAAGATTGTTAGGAATGGTGGGAGACGGACATTGTCTGATCTCACCTTGAGAAACTTCACCTTCAAGGGTGATGAGCGAGTCGTTTGGATTCTCCATACTGAATTGTACAAAATATATATAGACTTGAAGAATTATAAATATTTGAGTAATATCAGAATGTATATATACAAATATAATGTTGAATGAATGCAATAAAACGATGTAGCACAATAACTAGCGCAATAAGTACACAATGGTTGATTATAGAAATTGTCAATGATAACTGATCGGTTGATTGTTCAATATAAATGAATGTCATCAATGGTTTGTTGACTTGTTGCGTAAAAAATGAATAATAATTGCACAATGAAAATTGCTTGTCAAGATAGCACCAATGAGTGGTAAGTATTAATATTTGCATGAATTCAATGCATTTAAAATATCAAGTAAATTGATGATTAGATAAGTCTCTTGAAAGAAAAAAAAATTGAATAGTAATCCTAAAAAATTTTATGATGCTCACAGAGAAAAGATATTACAAAAGGTATGTCAGTAAAATGAATTTACAGAATTGATAAATGGTTCGGTCTTACAATTGAATAGCCAGCGACTGATTTGGTCCCCAGATGAATTGCCTTTAGACTTGGCAAGATGCGAGGTGCAGCAGTGTTCTGAATGTTTCTGTGCTTGGAATTGGCTCTCGCTCAGGTCTGGGTCCACGAACAGTTTACAGGTTGGCTCGTTCACTGCGCCGATACAACGTAGTGTACCTTTCTGGCCGCAGTGCTGGTTCACCCTTCGATACTGAATATATATGAGTCTTATAAGAATGATGTAAGACCAATGTATGCTAGAATGCAGTTGATAAACATGGACGCTGACTGCTCTACCTGTGTTGGGTATATTCAACTAACTACAGAGGACTGGAAAAAATTAAGGTACCCAAAAAAAACTTGAAAATTAGCAATCCAATAAAATAGTTACGAATCACCACAGGATGCCAGACCATCCGGGCCCAGACAAGGACCAAGAAATAATGTTAACTGTCAGTAGATCGGGTTGTAAGGCCGATCTGCAAAGTAGTGGACTGTGTGAAAGTGTATAGATGAGATTTATATCTGATCTAGGCACTGACAGCTCTCCATTATTTGTTATGAGCGGATTTACATACCATGAATGTGTAGATCCGAAAAAAATACCTCTGGTTTGATGTGCGTCTGAGCACAAGTAAAATGCATGAAAGTAGTGCAATAATGATGACCAATAATTGAAGAGTGATAGATAATAAATTTCTTATTATCCGTATGTAATGCTGATAATTGTATGTAACTATTGGAATGCTTAAAATTAATGTAATTGTAATTAAAATAAAAGAATTAGAAATGCACTTGGGTTGTTTATTGTACCTAGGCTTTTTGCTAGTATGTTTAAGATTAGTGATACAATGTTTCAAAATGATGTTACCTCTGTGAGTGTAAAAGATTGAGTAATACAAAGATGAAATTGGAATTTCAATATTAATGCTGAAATACACAATAGAATATATTGACGCTGAAACTAATAACAGAACAATATTGATGTTGAGTAATGATTGAATTGAATGTACAATTTAGCAATATTTAATTGAATAACATTTAAAATACTTGAAAATGATAGTAATGATGAGAATCCTAACCTGACTAATAAAATCAGTTGAGAGAAGAAATTCCTAAAAAATAGTCCTGCAAATCCTAACAATCCTAAAGGTATAAAAGTACAAAAATTTATATGATTATGGACAATTACCCAATTTCAAAAATGATAACTAGGAATTCAGTTTAGGTAGAATCCAATCGTACCTGATGCTTTCAAGCTGTTGACTTTGTAACACTGAAAGAGGACAACTATAGCAACTTGGCTATAGTGTACCCAGAAGGAGCAGAAAGTCTGTCCGAAACTGAAGGTTCGATTAATAATTAAAAATAGAAAAGGTTGAAAAATACCAAATACAATATTGAAAAGAGACGAAGCTCAGCATAATGTATGACATAAGCAGGCTGGGAAATGACAGCTCAATGCATGTCAAATTACATAGGGAATATTACCATATGTAGATCACATAAGTAATAATAATATAAGATGAAATTGAATGATTGATTGATTGATAGTATTTAAATAGTTAATATTCAGGAATAAGATGTTAATCAAGAACCAATTGATGGGATGAAGACTACCAGTAAACACAGTGCCTCTGAAAGGGTAAGTACAAAATGTAAATAATAAAATAGACTTCCCTGAATAATTATGATGTGTTGCCGAAGTGATAGGCCTACGGTGACTCAAAATCTGTGGATGAAACTTGACTCCTGTCAAGTACATTGTAGTTGCAGACAGCTGCTGGACTGATAGAAGTTGAATGATGTTGATATCCTGACTATATCCTGATAAACGGTGACCGATGCGGAAGAGAACTTGACTTGAATACGTTGAGATATTGAAAGTTGAGACTGTTCCGATATTAAAGTTGGTAATGAAATATATTGACAAATGGGCACTTCACAAATTGAATGAGTTTCACTGATTGAATGGTTATTGGAAAAATGTTCCACCATGAATTAAGTAGAATAAATGTTTGAGGTTATGTCCTAATGTTGATGTAATTGAAGTGAATAAATATTTGAATAACGAGATAAAATGTTCTTGACAAATGAAATCACTGGCATCAGTAAGAATTGAGATTGATAAAGTTCGACTAAATAAATGATGAGTAGCTAAGACTGAGTAGCGGTTGACGATGAAGGGCAAACTGTACTTGCACAAATTTCCCGAGTTGAAATGTTGAATAAGGTAAGCTGCACTTGCACAAACTTCCCAAGTTGAAATGTATCTCCTACGAGCATACAAGATGAATGAATGAAACCGCTAAATAATGTGTACTGATGCTCAGTAAAATTGAAGTGATAAATATTGAATCAAAAGTTCATGTTGAGAATTGTTGAAAGTTCATGTAGAATTCATGGTGGAAAAGAATGTTGAAATTACTTACAGTTCATAACACTAATATGATGAGTAATTGAAAACGTGGTATGCAGAGAGCATGGCGTGACTTGCAAAAAGGACGCTCAGTAGAAAAGTCCCAAAAGCCTTGTTAAAATCATAGGAATTATGGTTGAGAGACATTCACTGATGAAAAATGTGTTGAATGGTTATCGAATAAGCACACAAACTAGGACATAATAATTATGAAAATGGATAAAGTTTTCCTAAGATGGACGTGTTAAACTAAGATGTTACATTGTATGGCTGTCTAAGGAGAGTGACGCTGTCTTGCTGGCTGGTGAAGAAACAGGAACTACCCATAGCGGAAACATGATGTGAACGGCAGTGATGCACACAAACTCATCAAATGAAGTGAAAATATAAAATTGATATTAAGCGAACTAAAGGTGTTGAGGTTGATGTGAATGTTGAAATATACCAATGGAGGTTCAAAGAGAATGAAATTACAATTCAAAATACTTATAGACAAATATTAAACTAGAAAACACTGAATGAAGCAGACGACAACTAGAGCTACTATCAATCAAGCGATCAATGAAACTGTGATGTCAGAGATCGCATGACAAGTGAAATGTTGTCCAGGGGCTGTAGCAGCAGTAGATTCAAATATTACAAAAACAAGATGGACGACCATAATACTGGCTAAAATATGAGATGAAATCTAACAGTCGGATTTTGGTAAGATCATCTGATGACAAGTCTCAAATTCAAGTCCAGCATGAGACAAACAACCTCCGACGCGAATCACACCTCTATCAATGAATGTAGACAGGCTACGTAGGCGCATAGAACAATCTTCTCCCTTCTCTAATTGCACAATTCAGATGAAAAATGTATCTTCTGTACCACTTTACATAGATACCTCTCAGCAACATCGAAATCTGATTCTTCTGATTGGGGTAAGATTCATAAAAATTTGAGAACAAGAATTACAATTCTCAAAAGACAACCATAATCTGAACAACGACCAATCAATGAATATATTGCATTGCTGTTACAATCAGGAGATTTTGTGACTGTCAACACTGACGGTTTTTTTTGCCTCTGGTGGATCCACTATCTCTTTCATTTGAGTTTGAACGGGCCAATCGCATTTGTCCTCTGCTATCCATGATGGACCTGAGAGCCACAACGGAAAGTTCACAAGCTCAACTGGTGATAAACCTCTAGACAAACAGTCAGCGGGATTTTCAATTCCAGCAACATGCATCGACTCCTGTATACAAGAATCCTGTATTTTTGCGACGTGATTACCAACAAAAGTTTGCCATTTCACGGATGGAGCATTAATCCAACACAAGGTGACTGTAGAATCAGAGAGTGCGACAATACGAGACACATGACAACGTTCACTAATAATAGTGACTACTGAATTCATGAGTTCTGCCAACAAGAGTGCCGCACACAACTCCAAACAAGGTATTGAAACAACTTTAGATGGTGCTACCTTGGACTTTGAACACAATAATACAACTCTTGGCTCTTCGCTCTCCTTCTGCGACTTCACATAGATAACTGCACCATAACCAGACAATGATGCATCACAAAACCAATCAAACTGATGTGAGAATCCTGAAACAAACCAACGTGTGTGAAATATCAAATTTCAACAATAGAGGCAACTCTTTTTGACAATTCTCCCAAGAGTGCATATAGACTCAGGTGGCTTTTCATCCCAATCCACTCCTAATTTCGACAGTTTCTGGACAGACACTCTAGAAATAATGTAAACGGTGACAAGAGACCAAGTGGAACATAGATACGAGCCATCACTGACAGAATAGAATGATTAGTAGCGACGACCTCACCACTCTTGACTGAAAACTGAAACAGATCAGTTCTAGGTTGCCAATTCAATCCCAAGATAGCCAAGGAGTTGTCTGCTTCGAAATCCTTGTACGAAAACGATTTCTCTCCTCCGAGAATCTCTCCAACATTGATGGTGAATTTGAAGTCCACTTTCAGAGAAACCTCCTCCCTCGAACAGCTGCTTGGACTGACAATACAGCTCTGCGGCCTCTGACTCTGTGGCGACAGATGTGACTAAGTCATCCATGAACATGTCTCTTGGTATTCTCGCCTTGGCTGCCGGAAAACGATTTCCATCCTCCTCTACAAGCTGGTGACGGTGCGAAGCACCAAATATGGAGAGCTTGAAACACCAAAAACACACAATTTAGCTGATAAATTTTGATTGGATCCTCCGGCGAAAATCTCCACAATACACGCTGATAATGATGGCAGGAATCCTCCACTAATATCTGTCCATACATTAGTTTGATGTCAGCAGTTAGTGCAATGGGAACAAATGAAAATTAACTAACAAAACAAAAATGTCAGTCTGCAATCTGGACCAGCATGAAGACCTGGTTCAATGACAAACCAGATGATGTTCTGGAACCAGCATCAAATACAATTCGGATGGGTGTGGTAGTGCTGCTTGCTTTCACGATGGCGTGATGCGGTATGTAGTAACCACCTCGGTGTGTCTGATCTGCTACAAATGACATGTGACCCTGACGTAGGTAATCGATCAATATTTCATGATATGAAATACAAGTATTGCTGTCAAGCTCTAGTCGTCTCTCCAAAGTCAGCAGTCTGCGTTCGGTGACAGCATACGAATCTCCCAAGCTGCTGGGCGGCTCTGCAAATGACAAGGCAACAATAAACGACCAGAATTCACGACGATCACAGACTTCCAAAAATTTACATCACACTCCAACTCTTCCGGTTTCAGTTGACAGCTTGGTGCAGGGCACGATTCCAACTCCCAAAAACTTCCACAAAACTATCCAACGATGGACTACTAACAAATGGACTATAGATGGCTGTAAATCAATTCGACACATTCGTTGTTGAAGTGAGAGTTGGTGCTCTCCCCATCAGAATGTGATCAAAGACACTATTAACAGTCATCAATTTGTGCGATTCACTTGTACTAGGACTCCCACATAGCAAGTGAGGAACTAACTCCGCACCAATGATGCCATCTATTCTACTAGGAAGGTAGAATTTGTCGTCAGCCAGTGTGAGATTTTCAAGATGATGAAGTTTGGATCTGTCGATTTCACAAGAAGGCAACTTGTTGATGACTTTATCTACCACTGTGGCATCCAGCGAAAACTTGATGGTAGGATCCAACTTCGACTGAATCGACACACAAGTACAACCTCGAACTTCACTAGCACCACCACCGAATCCACAAACAATGGTTTTCATGGGCTGGAATGGTAGTCTCAAACGCCGACACAATTTGGCTGTAACAAAATGACACTGACTCCCAGTGTCAACCAAGAAATGAACATCACAAAGCTGATCATACAATCTCGAACATGTGCAGTGATGGTCGACAACACAACGGTCAAATTTTCTACATCGTTGGATGTAGAACAACAACTAATAGGTGATGTCCATCTGCCTTGGAGTTCAACGAGGACGCAACACCTTCATTGAACTTGATCTGGAAAAGTGCAATAAAGAATGATGAGATTCTTGACATTGAGCAC